>NC_140166.1:216980761-216990761 GCF_963971535.1 Notolepis coatsorum
CACACACACACACACACACCAACACTTTTTCATCAGCAAAGTCTCTGCCCTTAGATCTCTCTCCCCCCTGCCCCCCTTGCCCTCCCCCCCAATCTTGGCAAAACATAACATCTTATTCCATTGCTTCGCCGATGACGTGCAGGTCTACCTCCCCTTAAAACCCACCCAAGGGAAAACATCAATAACACCACTACTTGACTGCCTGGCAGAAATTAAGTGCTGGATGTCTGAAAACTGCTTGACATTAAACAAAGGGAAAACCGAGGTCATCTTGTGTTATCCTCTCTCCATCCAATTCCTCTGCGTTGTGTACTTTTAATGGTCCTGACGTCTCATATACTGGCTGATATAATCCTTATCTCTCCCCGTTAGTGCGATCCGCAAACCATAATAAATCTCCACCTTCGTAAGAATTCGACACTTTGACAACGTGAAATACCTTGCAAGGAGAAGCGTTGTTTATTTGATAAACAGAAGCCTCAGCTCAGATGTTAACAGATTGTATTGTCCTTGAAAAGTCTATTCTAATGATCTTTCGGTGTGTTCAGTCTATCGTCCCTCTGCTATTCAGTCTAATGGTGGTCAGGCCTGGTCGTTAGCCTAAACCCTCCTCGTGGTAGCCGAAGCTAATGATGATGTGGCATCCTTCCTCCCCCCCCCCCCCCCCCCTCTCCGTGATGAGAGGAGAGAGTGTCTTCTGTGTGATCTCAGTCCTAGTCGCTCTTGGTCTGCCTTACACCCGGAAAACACTGTTCGACTTATAGATCTTCGTCATAGCAATGACGGCCCCCGCCCCTCTCCTGGTTGTCATGCGACGCTGTCATGACAACTGCTAATAACCTTTCACACATTTCAAAACGTTTCATTACTGTTCTCAGTAAGGATGTCACCCCTCTCCCTCGCTCTGTGCCGCTATCAGCTTGTTCCAGATCGGAATGTCAACATCCCCTGCTCAGTGTGCTGCTATTCAGCGACTCCTGCTCGCTCTGAACCACCGTTCTATCACCCTCTTCTAAGGCAAACCATGCACATTTCGATCTCTCTGACCCGGCACCGTTTTAGCTGTGGTCATCTCCCCCCAATCTATACATCACCTACATTGAAAAACACCCCCAGAACACCCGTTTTCTCTCATTCCCCCCTTTGATTCTTAATCAACCTTCAGAATCAACAGACTACTTGGTTTTTCAATTCATTATACCCAAAAATAGACTCATAACAATTAGGGCCCCTCCGTCTGCTCCCAACAATTCTATCCTGTTGCCTTATTGTTTCCCATTACCCGCATTACACCTAAACCAGATAGGATAAACAACGGTCAGGGAGGAGAGAGAGAGAGAGAAAGAGAGGGACACAGAATCGCAACTTTCCAGACAACACACCTAAACCCTTTGGCCCCCCCTACTTAGGTACACCCCACGTCAAATCAGAGCGCTCCCTTCCCTCTTACAGTACACCTCCCATCTTGGGCCGGTCCCGTCTTCTAGGGCAAGGGCCCCTTTCAGTGACGGCTCCTTTCCTGAGCTGGTCCCCATTCCAGGGCGCGGTCCCCTAGGCAAAAATGTCTCCTCTGGTCTGCTACTGCTCAGTGCTCTGGCTGTCCTCTCCACATCTGCTCTCCCATCGCCGCCTCAGTAAGGATGTCACCCCTCTCCCTCGCTCTGTGCCGCTATCAGCTTGTTCCAGATCGGAATGTCAACATCCCCTGCTCAGTGTGCTGCTATTCAGCGACTCCTGCTCGCTCTGAACCACCGTTCTATCACCCTCTTCTAAGGCAAACCATGCACATTTCGATCTCTCTGACCCGGCACCGTTTTAGCTGTGGTCATCTCCCCCAATCTATACATCACCTACATTGAAAAACACCCCCAGAACACCCGTTTTCTCTCAACGGGCATCGACAAATCCTTGCTTCGCCGCCTACAACTGGTGCAGAACGCAGCCGCGCGCCTCCTCACCAAAACAAAAAAACATGAACATATCAGCCCAGTTTTGGCCTCGCTCCACTGGCTGCCTGTCCGCTTTAGGATTGATTTTAAATTAGCCCTAAATGTTTTTAAATCACTAAATGGCACGGCTCCTCCCTATCTGTCCGAACTCCTGCACCGCCACACCCCCCACCGATCCCTCAGATCAGCTGACCAGCTGCTACTGGTGGTGCCTAGAACTAGGCTCAAGACTAGGGGAGACAGAGCTTTCTCCACCGCAGCGCCTAGATTGTGGAACAGCCTCCCCCTCAGCGTACGGACCGCCCAGACCGTGCAGGCTTTTAAATCACTTTTAAAAACCTACCTGTTCTCCTTGGCCTTCCCCCCCACTTAATCACCACTAGACCCCTGGCCCTTCTATCCTCTTTGTTTTACTGTGTCCTACCTGTTTTTATTACTTTCATTGCTTTACTATGTTTTTAATCTTATATCTTGCATCATATTATTTTATTTTTATTACTTTCATAGCTTTATTATGTTTTTAATCTTATATCTTGCATCACATTATTTTGTTTTTATCAACCTGCCTGTGAAGCACAGCTGCTGCTGCCTGGAAATGTGCTATATAAATAAAATTGACTTAACTTGACTTGACACATTCACACACACAGACACACACACCAACACACACACAGACACACACACCAACACACACGCCAACACACACACACACACACGCCAACACACATACACACCAACACACACACACATGCACACCAAACACACACACACACACACACATTCCAACATTCATACACACACACCAACACACACACACACGCACACGTGCCAACACACACACACACACACACACACCAACACTCAGACACACACACACACACACACACACACACACACACACACACACACACACACACACACACACACACACACACACACACACACACACACACACACACACACATTCCAACACACACACGCCAACACACACACATTCCAACACTCAGCCACACACACACCCATGCCAACACTCACATGCACACACACACACACGCCAACACACACACACACACATTCCAACACTCAGACATACACACACACATGCCAACACTCACACACACACACACCAACACACACACGCCAACACACACACACGCCTACACTCAGACACACACACACACACACCAACACACACACACACGCGTGCCAACACACACACACACACGCCAACACTCAGACACACACACACACACATTCCAACACACACACACACACGCCAACACACACACACACACACACACACACACACACACACACATTCCAACACTCAGCCACACACACACCCATGCCAACACTCACATGCACACACACGCCAACACACACACACACACACACACACATTCCAACACACACACACACACACCAACACACACACGCCAACACACACACGCCAACACTCAGACACACACACACACCAACACTCAAGCACACACACACACCAACACTCAAACACACACACACCAACACTCTAAAACACACACACACACATACCAACATCCAAACACACACATGCCAACACTCAAGCACACTCAAGCACACACAAACACTCAAACACACACACATGCCAACACTCAAACACACATACACCAATACTCAAACACACACACACACAAATGCACACACATACTCATGAATGTACACACACAGACGCACACACACGGCCTGCGGGCGGTTGAGGCTGTGCACGTGGCAGGAAATTGGATCCTGATTACAGATTGCTGTCAGTAATGTGGACAACCAACCAGGTCTCTGGGGTCGTCTCATTGGACAGAGGTGAGAGAGGAGGACAGGTTATTAGAACCCAGGCCTTATTTAAACATTGTCTGCAATCACGCTGACTAGTACAGGCCATCGTTTCACCAATCACTTAGTTAGCACTGTGCTGTATCCTCTCACAGGACTCACAATACAATACAATGTTTTATCCTTCAAAACCCACGATACGTGTCCTTTTCCAAAAACAGGAAGCTCACTCACAGTATAATCAGATGTGTCTTCATTATGTTCTACTGAGGAGATCGTCACAAACCGTATGTCGTATCAAAAGTTACAACGAGTTTCATAGGTCAGTTACGTGTGTAACTGGGCAACTTTAGATAGCACGATTGCACGATTTGTAACCATTTCCTCAGTAAAACATATGAAGACATGTCTGATTATACTGTGAGCTTCCCGTTTTCTTTTTAAAAACGTGTGTCGTGGATTTTGAAGGATAAAACGTTGGATTTGAACGGACCCTGGTGAGAGGATACAGCACAGTGCAAACGATGGCCAGCCAATGTTCAACCCTTTCACTACCACACTGTAACCGTCTGTAGTGTGGTAGTGAAAGGTTAACCGTCTGTAGTGTGGTAGTGAAAGAGTTAACCTTCTGTAGTATGGTAGTGAAAGGTTAACCGTCTGTAGTGTGGTAGTGAAAGGTTAACCGTCTGTAGTGTGGTAGTGAAAGGTTAACCGTCTGTAGTGTGGTAGTGAAAGGTTAACCTTCTGTAGTGTGTTAGTAAAAGGTTAACTGTCTGTAGTGTGGTAGTGAAAGGTTAACCTTCTGTAGTGTGGTAGTGAAAGTGTTAACCTTCTGTAGTGTGGCAGTGAAAGGTTAACCTTCTGTAGTGTGGTAGTGAAATGTTAACCTTCTGTGGTGTGGTAGTGAAAGGTTAACCTTCTGTAGTGTGGTAGTGAAAGGGTTAACCTTCTGTAGTGTGGTAGTGAAAGGTTAACTGTCTGTATAGTGTGGTAGTGAAAGGTTAACCTTCTGTAGTGTGGTAGTGAAAGGTTAACCTTCTGTAGTGTGGTAGTGAAATGTTAACCGTCTGTAGTATGGTAGTGAAAGGTTAACTGTCTGTAGTGTGGTAGTGAAAGGTTAACCTTCTGTAGTGTGGTAGTGAAAGGTTAACCTTCTGTAGTGTGGTATCTGTTAACCTTCTGTAGTGTGGCAGTGAAAGGGTTAACCTTCTGTAGTGTGGTAGTAAAAGGGTTAAATATGGCTTGGGTTTTTCAAAAAAACACCAAAAGAAACTAAGGGAACCCGTCCTTTAAGTAAATCTAAATGGTTTGTTTAATATTAATTACATTTTATATTGTTTTATTATTTTTAATTCCTTGTTTGTAGTTGAACGTCAAACGTTCTTGCCTGCTGTTAGAACTAGTTACACCAGAGGATGAGAAGTAGTGAAGAAGAGGACCTTGTAGTTTCAGTATGCTTAAAGGGGCCCAAAATAAAAATAGAAATAAAAAAACACATTTTTACAATATAATGGAGCTGAACGGCAGGGTCTCATTCACCAAGGACTTACGACAAAAAGGGCTTTCTCTTAGGGCCATTTGAGACCTTTTTGGGCCGATTTTGGGATTCACCAACCGTCCCAATAAAACATATATAATTAATATTATATTATAATATATTGTCTATATTCATGTCTTGCCCGAAAAGGTCTCAAATTGCCCTAAGAGAAAGCCCTTTTTGTCGTAAGTCCGTTTTGTGTTTGTGGCGCTCATAACTCCAGAAAAAGATAAAGAAAAGAAAATAAGTTTGGAAAAACTCAACAGTGACGTCACGCCAGGGTTAGAAATTAACATTTTTTTTCAAGGGCTTTTTTTGCCCCCCTTAATTGATTTTCGGGGGCTTTTTTTGTATTTCGGGGGCACTGAATTTTTATGATAAACGGTAGGGGTGGGACGGTTCACAAAATGGAAGGTTTGGTTCATATCACGAATTTGGGGTCACGGTTTTCAGTTCGATATACGTTAATTTTTATTAAAAAAAATGTAACACTCAAATCTAAAAGTCAAGATAGACTGCGCTCACAAATTATAACACTGGGTGCTGAAATCCCGTCGAGTATAATAGAAAAAGAAAGCAATACGCTTGGACCAGCACTCACAGATTTTGGTATATTTAATGGCAGCCTGAAACAAACATGTTTCGGAACATAATCGTTCCGAAACATGTTTGTTTCAGGCTGCAATTAAATATACCAAAATCTGTGAGTGCTGGTCCAAGCGTATTGTTTTCTTTTTCTATAACACTCAAATCTAAACATGTTTCTCATTTATTAAAAATAAAATAAAAGGTTTACAGTGTTTACAGCCTTAAATAATGTTTGGCACACAAAGACCGAACTGACTGAAAAATATAGGCTACATTTGTCAAAGTATTAATTTAGTGCAAACAAACAATATGCTCAGCCAGCACTAGACTTTCCTTTCTTTAATTAATATAAACACACAAAAACAATGTCAACCATGTTTAAATTCCCTGCTTGTCAGTTCTTAATGGAAAGATTCGTTTTCTGCTTGAAATTATTATGTTTCTGTCTACATATATTTAGACTAACATTATTTAAATATTGAGTGCAACTGTGGTGGATTACGTAATTCGGTGAGTTGGAACTATCTATGGGTTGGCGCCGGGTCCCCACGGACATTTTAGCGTGTGGCACCGCCACCTTCAGCTCCGGTCACGTTAGGAGCAGTTCATAACGTCAACAAGCAGCGCGAAAGCGGCAATAGTCCCGGTTGGAGTTAGTAAAACACAGTTGTATGTTAGCCTTCTTGGATGTTGAATAAACGCCTATCATTGTCTTTAAACACCCCGCCTCTCAGACTCCCATTTCCTCCTCTGCTACAGTAGCTAGTAGCTACGGTGTTAGCTGTTGTTGTGAAGGGCTAGCTAGCTAACAGCTACAAACATTGTACAAACTGCTAACGCTATGGCAAGATGTGTGTAGGCCTATGTAATGTTAATGGCTATGTTTTTAAAGTCGTAATGAAGATTGATTTATATTGTGCGTGCCATTTTTACACAAACTGACTAGCACCTGGCTGCTGCTGCAGCCAGTGCAGAACACCGGCTCCGCCAAATGATTTTTTTTTATTTGCGCGTCATCTGAACCGTATACGATACACAGACGCTCCATTACCGGATAAATATATATATATATAATTAGTAAACTGTCGGGGGCATTAAGTGCCCCCCTTAACTGATTTTCGAGGGCATTTTATCCATTTTCAAGGGCATTATGCCCCAAGCCCCCGTTAATTTCGAACCCTGCGTCACGCTCCAGAAGCCATGACACAACAGGGAGTGACAGACATCTCTTCAGAAGATATCAAAAGTTGGCAAATCACACAGAAACTATTTGGATGGAAATAGTGGATAGTGGGGGGGGGGGATTAAATATATATTATATATATATACTGTATATATATATAAAAAAGAATTGGGGGTGAACTGCACATTTAATAAGACATCATTCTGGAACCAGACTCAGGCAGAAAGACTTCCTGAACAGGGCTGGACTGGGACCAAAAATCGGCCCTGGCATTTTTGGCCCAGACCGGCCCACCATAATCGGTCGGACACCACCCACCAGTACACCATCCTTGTGTTTCCTTAAATATGCGTACCTACTGTACTATTCCCCCAAACCACTACAAAGCTTGGTAGTAAGTGCCATGGACAAGTGTACCAGTGCAAGTGGACCAGTGTACTCACTCACTTGGCTGAATCTTGTTTTGGGTAAAAACATCTGCATCATAGCAGGCTCAGGACGGGCAAAGTAGTCTATAGCCTATTCATCCCTGTCTCTCTCCTCCACAACCTGGCTTGACTATAAGGAGAGAGAGATGATTACAATTAACTGGTACATTCAGGTCCAGAATTGTTGGAATTCCCTGACAAAGATGTGCAAAAAGCTGTACAATTTAAACAATACCATACTGGTAATGAGCAAATAGTTGTTTATTCAATGAATGCATGGAGCTGTTCCATCTTATTTCATTTGATACTAACTACTCAGTTCATACAGATTTCAAGTATTCAAATATCAATGATGAATATTGCATAAGGTTTACACAGTTAATAGATCACCTTCTTGTTTTATATTCATGTTCAGAGAGGAGTAATAGTTAGATCTTTGTATGTGATTTATATGGCAATTAAATCAATGGTGTGCTTGTTTGTTTGGGGAGTTTGACCTACAGTTAATGTGCCTACCATGTGAAGGTGCATGATCAATGCACAGCATTGTTGTCAATGGACAACAACTAGTAATAAGTTATAAGAGTAAGTAATCCATACCATATATATCCTAATAGTTACCTTATTACCATACTTGGCTAAACATAAACTTTGCTGCCTGTTGTGAATGTGTTTTTCCCTGTAGGCTAATACATAAGTAGGCATACATTTTTGCAGTTGAGCAAACATTTGCAGTTGAGTAGGGCAGTAGGCTATATATATGGGCTGTGTTTTTATGTCTTCCATCGAGGACCACCTTGGAAATAAGTGTTTTAATTAATGCTTTTAGGTGATTTTTTTTTAAAGGCGGGGGAAATTTGTGAGAGACCAAAATCCAAAATGGCTGCTGTGGAAATTAACTTTTTAATGGTTTGACCTATAATGATGCACAATACATGGTACCAGCCCCCTCTCAGTGATGTACCAGCCAGCCCCCTCTGAGTCATGTACCAGCCTCCTCTCAGTCCTGTATACCAGCCCCCTCTCAGTCATGTACCAGCTCCCTCTCAGTCATGTATACCAGCCCCCTCTCAGTCATGTATACCAGCCCCCTCTCAGTCATGTACCAGCCCCCTCTCAGTCATGTACCACAGCCCCCTCTCAGTCATGTACCAGCCCCCTCTCAGTCATGTACCAGCCCCCTCTCAGTCATGTACCACAGCCCCCTCTCAGTCATGTACCACAGCCCCATCTCAGTCATGTACCACAGCCCCCTCTCTGTCATGTACCACAGCCCCCTCTCAGTCATGTACCACAGCCCCATCTCAGTCATGTACCACAGCCCCATCTCAGTCATGTACCACAGCCCCATCTCAGTCATGTACCAGCCCCCTCTCAGTCATGTACCACATGACTGGCGGGGGGTGCTTAGTAAGAGATGTGATTGGGCCAGCCCAGTGTTAGTCAGTACCAATACATGGTACCAGCCCCCTCTCAATCATGTACCAGCCAGCCCCCTCTCAGTCATGTATACCAGCCCCCTCTCAGTCCTGTATACCAGCCCCCTCTCAGTCATGTACCAGCCCCCTCTCAGTCATGTACCACAGCCCATCTCAGTCATGTACCAGCCCCCTCTCAGTCATGTACCAGCCCCCTCTCAGTCATGTACCACAGCCCCCTCTCAGTCATGTACCACAGCCCCATCTCAGTCATGTACCTGCACGACATGGCGGGGGGGTGCTTAGTAAGATATGTGATTGGGCCAGCCCAGTGTCAGTCTGTACCAATGGGCCGCTGTCCCAGCCTAGTAGTGGGCCGGTCGTTGACCAAATGAAGAAAAAAAAAAGTACACCATTTTTTTTTTTAATAAATAATATATATATATTTTTTTATCAAATCATAACGGCCCAAATATGCGTCGGCCCACCGGGCATTTGCTCGGTACTGGTCCTGAATGTTAATTTTTTTTAAAGCTCCTGGAAACTGGAACGCCATTTTCAACTCCAACTTCAAAAGTTAAAAAAGAAAATCCCCTGGAATAATCGTTGGAATTGGAAAAGTAACCTAGATTAGAGTTTATTGTAAATCAAACAGTCATAATCCTTAATTAATGAACGCATGAATTATAGTTTCTTGATAGCACACAAAGCCTTGTGATTACCATATATCCTTCATTTATTCAGGACATTACAGCCTCAAAGCTTCAGATCCTTCCATCATCTAATGATAATGGTTTTAATTGTTGTCTGTCTCTGACGTGTCAATATGATGACTCATCCGTGACTCAGATGTGAGATAACAAAGACCTCAACTCACTTCACATACCTTACCTTTCAACCATATCATTTACAAATGTATAAATCTTTATGATTCATATTATACATTATGGTAAAGGTAATAACTAAAGGTAATTTATGTTATAGAATAATTGAAGTGCATGAAATAGCACTAATATATTTCAATATATTTCAGAAATGTGATTTTTTTTTATATTAATTAAACAGAGATCTTCACACATAACATTGTAGATCGA
>NC_140166.1:216995761-217001221 GCF_963971535.1 Notolepis coatsorum
ATTCGCCTATATATTCTTCCCGAATAAATGATGAAGATGCGCCTAAAACGGATCATCCCGTGCATGGTGCCGGTGTGTTCGTGAGATTTCATCCATCCAGCTGCAGCCGGGCTGCGACAACTGGCGACGCGCCTCCATGCATCAGCATCAACCCGCGTCCTCCCGCGTCGGAACATAAAGCAATAATGGAAATAAAAGGGAAAAAACTGTGTTTTTATCTAATATGTCTTCTGATCTGTTTGCACCAGCAGGCCGACACTGTTGTTGTGTAATAAATAATAATACGTGTTGCAGGCAAATCCCAACAGTCAACACGTCAGTCAGCCGTTGAGCCTGCTGTTACAGCGTTTATACTGTACATATAGCAATACAGGCTATACCGCACGGCGCACACAGCATGATAATGCATGGGGATGGCCTGTCATCATGTATAATATCAATGTTGGCTTAGTATGCCTGGTGAATAACAGCTCAGACTGAGGATGTGCTACTGCTACTATAGGACACAGCATTAGTCTCTGTATTATCTCTGATTGTGTGGCTCTTTGTATGTATTCATGTGGTGTGTGTGTGTGTGTGTGTGTGTGTGTGTGTGTGTGTGTGTGTGTGTGTGTGTGTGTAAAAACATTTGCCTAAATGGACCTACGCCTTGTGTGTTTTAAAAACGTGATATTTTCTTTTTAGCTATGTGACGTCTAGAGCTGACTTTGATCTGAATGTTTCTTTCATTTCATTGGTTGTTTTATTCCTTTTTATGTTATTATCTTTATCTCCTTTCATGTAGCACTTTGAGATTTGTTACAAATATAAAGTGCGTTACATATAACATTTATTATTAATTTATTATTATGTGTGTGTGTATGTGTATGTGCATGTGTGTGTGTGTGTGTGTGTGTGTGTGTGTGTGTGTGTGTGTGTGTGTGTGTGTGTGTGTGTGTGTGTGTGTGTGTGTGTGTGTGTGTGTGTGTGTGTGTGACACACCATGTGACCATGTCTTGTGTGTTTGCAGGTATTCTGTCATGGGACGTCAACTTGACGTCTTGCAACCTGAACCTGTATCTTCAGGAGTTCCTCTCTCATCACACCGTCTCCTTCAAGGGTGCAGGTAGGACACATGTGGGCCGGTCTGTTTCCTTCAGGGGTGCAGGTATAGGATACGTGTGGATCGCTCTGTGTTTCGCACAGAGAGGCCAGTCCCCATGGCAACCTCCTCGGTCAGCTTGTCGAGGGTCCAAGAGAAAGGAAAGGAAGGAAGGAAGGGCGGTAGAGTGGCTTGTGGGTGGAACCTCTGGACTGTAGACAATAGACCCAAAGTTATGCTGGCTCTCTGTGTGTGTGTGTGTGTGTGTGTGTGTGTGTGTGTGTGTGTGTGTGTGTGTGTGTGGTGTGTGGTGTGTGGTGTGTGGTGTGTGGTGTGTGGTGTGTGGTGTGTGGTGTGTGTGTGTGTGTGTGTGTGTGTGTGTGTGTGTGTGTGTGTGTGTGTGTGTGTGTGTGTGTGTGTGTGTGTGTGCGTGCGTGCGTGCGTGCGTGCGTGCGTGCGTGCGTGCGTGCGTGCGTGCGTGCGTGCGTGCGTGCGTGCGTGCGTGCGTGCGTGCGTCCGTCCGTCCGTCCGTCCGTCCGTGTGTGTGTGTGTGTGTGTGTGTGTGTGTGTGTGTGTGTGTGTGTGTGTGTGTGTGTGTGTGTGCGTGCGTGCGTGCGTGCGTGTCTGTGTGTGGCAGCCTGGAGGAAACTTTTTTAACCAAGTTGCTGAAATATCAGCAGCTCAAGCTGAATATCTCACAACTAGGTTAGTTTACATTTTTGGCAGCCTGGGTCATGTTCACAAGCTGGTGGTTAGAGGCCTTCAGACGGCCCACATCTCCAAGAGAAAGGCTAAACAGTTAGCAAGGTATTGTTCGATATCTGCTATTATTGGTAGCCATTCTATTTGGAGACGGCTTTGCTTTTTGTACCCATAGAGTAGATATAGTTCTACGGTAATGCTAGTGTTTATGTCCTTAATGTACTTTGTATTAATATGGACATAAATAAAGCATTTCATGTGTATGTGTATAGTATGTGTTGCATGCATGTACTAGTGTGTGTATGGGTGGACCTTCTGGACTGTAAACAATTGACTATATTCACATGGCGGCCATTTTGCTCTTATGTCATACTCCGGTTGGGTTCCTTTCCACCCTATTCAAAGAGAGAGAGACGTGGGGGTTAGAGGAAGTGAGGGTTCAGGTCGAGAGAGAGAGAGGGTTCAGAGAGAGAGAAGGTTCAGAGAGAGAGAGAGAGAGAGAGAGAGAGAGGGTTCAGAGAGAGAGAGAGAGAGAGAGAGAGAGAGAGAGTTAGAGAGAGCGCAGGTTCAGGGTGAGAGAGAGAGAGGGTTCAGAGAGAGAGAAGGTTCAGAGAGAGAGAGAGGGTTCAGAGAGAGAGAGAGAGGGTTAGAGAGAGCGCAGGTTCAGGGTTCAGAGAGAGAGGGTTCAGAGAGAGAGAAGGTTCAGAGAGAGAACGAGAGAGGGTTCAGAGAGAGAGAGAACGAGAGAGGGTTCAGAGAGAGAAAGAGAGAGGGTTCAGAGAGAGAGAGAGAGAGGGTTCAGAGAGAGAAAGAGAGAGGGTTCAGAGAGAGAGAGAGAGGTTCAGAGAGAGAGAGAGAGGGTTCAGAGTGAGAGAGAGAGAGAGGGTTCAGAGTGAGAGAAAGAGAGAGGGTTCAGAGAGAGAGAGAGAGAGGGTTCAGAGAGAGAAAGAGAGAGGGTTCAGAGAGAGAGAGAGAGGGTTCAGAGAGAGAGAGAGAGGGTTCAGAGTGAGAGAGAGAGAGAGGGTTCAGAGTGAGAGAAAGAGAGAGGGTTCAGAGAGAGAGAGAGAGGGTTCAGAGAGAGAGAGAACGAGAGAGGGTTCAGAGAGAGAAAGAGAGAGGGTTCAGAGAGAGAAAGAGAGAGGGTTCAGAGAGAGAAAGAGAGAGGGTTCAGAGAGAGAGAGAGAGAGGGTTCAGAGAGAGAAAGAGAGAGGGTTCAGAGAGAGAGAGAGGGTTCAGAGAAAGAAAGAGAGGGTTAGAGAGAGAGAGAGAGAGAGAGAGAGGGTTCAGGGCGAGAGAGAGAGGGTTCAGAAAGAGAGGGGGGGGTTAGAGGAAGTGAGGGTTCAGAGAGAGCGAGGGTTCAGGGCGAGAGAGAGGGTTCAGAGAGAGAGAGAGAGAGAGAGAGAGAGAGAGAGAGAGAGAGAGAGAGAGAGAGCGGTTCAGGGTGAGAGAGAGAGAGAGGGTTCAGAGAGAGAGAGAGAGAGAGGGGTTCAGAGAGAGCGAGGGTTCAGGGCGAGAGAGAGAGAGAGAGAGAGAGGGTTCAGGGCGAGAGAGAGAGAGGGTTCAGAGAGAGAGAGAGAGAGAGAGAGGGTTCAGATAGATAGAGAGAGAGAGAGGGTTCAGGGAGAGAGAGAGAGAGAGAGAGAGAGACTTTTGATGTTCTTTTATTAAAACATGTCAACTAAAAACAGTCAATAGAGACACAAAAATCTCACGGCATCTTCATAAAAACAACACACACACCCACACACTCACCCGCACACACACTCGCACGCACACACCCACACACACACACACTCACACACACACACCCACAACCACCCCTACACACTCCAAAAACCTCCTCCAGCACATAAAAACCACTTGACATTCAAAATCATATGTTCAGCCCCTCCCCCCCCACAGTACCCATTGCATTCCCCAGTCCCCAAGCACTCTCCACCCGGTCCTGCCTCTCCCTCTGGATCTCCACCATGCTCTCCTCCACAGAGTCCCCCACGATGAACTTGGTGACGACCACGTTCCTGGTCTACCCAAAACGGTCCGATGCAGGGTCCACGCCGGGTCCATGAGGTAGACGTGGGAGGCAGGCCAGCGGTCAGGTTAAACCCAACCCCTCCAGCCTTGAGTGACAGGAGCAAGATGACGAGGCCGCGGCCGGGGCTCTGGAACTCCCTGATGACCTGGGCCCGCCTCTTCTGGGTCAATCTGCCGTCCAGACGCACAAAACTGAAACCATGGTCCCTGAATGGGGTCTCTAGTATGGTGAGGAAACGTTCGAACTGAGAGACCACCAGACTCTTGATGCTGCCGTCCTCATCGCGCACCCTGAGCAGGCTGTCCATCAGAGCTTTAACCTCCTCCTCTTCCATCTCCTGTGGGAACTCCACCAGCCGACTGGCCCTGATCTCACCTCGACAGCGAGGACAGCGCGCATGTTCCTGCTCCGTGCTGACGACCAGAGTGATGCAAGAGCGGCAGTAGACATGAGCACAGTGTGTGATGACAGGCAGGCGGACCGACTCCAGGCAGACAGAACACTCCTCGTCTGAACCGCTGAACAGGCCCCGCCCCAGGCGCTCCACCAGACGCCCCCGCAGCTCGTTCACCTCACTGCTCTTGGTGCGCCGGAGGGTGATGCATTTCACCAGGGTCTTGTCGCCCTGAGTAACCGGCATCTGGATCACTCTGTCCCACCACACCTTCACCTCCTTCTGCGATGTAATATTGACCCCAAGTCCAGGAGAGAACAGGACAGCCACCCCTGCACTATTATTAGTGTCATGACTCATCACCAAACCCCCCCTCCAACTGAGTCCCCAGTCAACCTCATTACCCACATCACTATGGGTCTCTTGTACAAAAATAACATTTAAATGTTTCTGTTTTGCATAATCAGAAAACAGCCCCCCTTTCACCCCATCCCCAGCACCATCAATCCGAAGGACCTCCATGTGAAAAAAGAGGGAGAAAACAGAGAGCAAGAACCAGAAAAAGAAACCCACCAGCAGATGTGCACCATACAGTCCATACATTATACATCTGTATTTGATGACAATCTTTTCCTGACATTAGTAGCCCACTTATTCAGTCGGAACTTCCTCCTGGGTGTCATCATTAATCCCCCACCTGTGACCTTGTTAGCATGTATCACAGACCTTAAAAACTTTTCCTGATCTGGGAAAAAACGTCCCAATGGAACATTTTTCTTGTTTTTGGTTTCCCTAAGAAACCGGGTGAGCTCCCTTGCAGTATACATCTCCCCCTTTTCCAAATCCTCACTCTCATCACCAGATACCAATGCCTCTTCCTCAGACCCACTCTCCCTCTCCTTAGCACCCCCCCCTAAATCCATCCCCTCCTCATCCACCAGTGTGCTCCCCTCAACTTCACTCTCCTTCCCATTCTGACCCCCCCCCTCCACCACTTTGCCCCCCCTCTCTCCACACCACCACTGGTCTCTGCGTCAGCTTCATTCCCCCCTAAAACCAAGGGGAAAGGGGCCCCCCCTCCATCTGATGAACCTAGCACCGGCCCTGGCTGTGCACCTGTTTCGGGAGCATGGTTACTCCCTGGCCCTGCAGCTTCTCCCTCCACCACCAGCTCCTCTGTCCCATTATCACCCTCTCCTCCTCCTACAGCTTCTCCCTCCACCACCAGCCCCTCTGTCTCACCAGTAA
>NC_140166.1:217001421-217226577 GCF_963971535.1 Notolepis coatsorum
TTAGGATGGGAGAAAAACAGAAAAGAAGGAGAAAAAAGTGGGTACAAAAAAAAGAATCAATATAATCATAAAAGATAAGATGGGATAAGATATTACTGTATTGATCCTCTTGGGAAACACAGGCATCATAGCAGCATGGGGGAGGTACAGGTATGGGCAGGGTAATAGTAGAAAGGCATAAATACAGGCAATACAATTATAGTACAGTAGAAAAGTAAAAATAGGAAGTGTAAACAATGTAATTAACTCTGAATATAAGCATATGAGCAGTAGGCAGTGTGATCAAAGGTACAGATGAGTTCATAAAAGATTATTACAATAAATATGGTCAATGACACTGGAATCTAAATATATACTATGTAAGTAAAGTATACAGTATACACAGGTGCAGTATACATAAGGTACCCTAACTGCTGTGATATACATCATACGTTTTATATATATATATATATTAGGGCTGTCCCCGACTAAGGATTTGGATGGTCGACTATGATTGGTAAAAATTTGCCTTTAGTCGACTATTGGTCGACTAAAAAAAAGAAAAAAAAGTATAATATTTTTTTTTTTTTTTTAAATGTAAATTTTTTTAAAATGTTTTATTATTCCATTTGGGCTGTGGGGGTGCTTAATGTCTGAAGGAGTCGACTGAAGGCTTCTTGTCCTTTGCAAAAGAATGCAATTGGTCCACTGATGGATACATCTTGATATTTGTCTAGTCTAGTGTGTTCATTAGATGGGTAAAATCCTCTTTCAGTGCCTCTGTACCTGTTTTCGTAGGCAGTTAGCCTCTGGTATGCGTGCCATTAGCGTTGGCCACGCTTCTAGGCCTCTTTTCTTTTTCGAAAGAATGATAAAGAAATTATAATAATAATAATAAATATATATATATTTTTTTTGTATTCGACTAAGAGGTTGGCTAGTCGACTACGGCTCCTTTCGACTGATTAGTCGACTAATCGACTAATAGGGGTCAGCCCTAATATATATATAAAGAAGTAATGCTTCTCCTCTCAGGCATGGACAACGTCTTGAAGAGCAGAGACCTGGCGACTCTGACGTTAAAGATGTTAAAGAAGCTAGAAATCACACCAGAGCCAATGTTCCGTCCGTGTGGCGTCCCCCCCATCCAGCCGCTCACCCTGTTCCAGAAGATGGGTGTGGGACGGCTGGAGCTGTACATCCTCAGCCCAGGCAGTCAGGAGTACCAGACGCTGGTGCAGAGCTGGCCCGACCACACCTCCACGGTACAGGGGCCAAAAGAGTCCAAAACCCTCCCGGTCACCGCTCTGGCCTCTGCCTCCGTCCTGCTGGTGTGGCACCCGGCCTGTCCCAGGAGAAGGTAGTCAGGGTGCTGTTCCCTGGCGTCACCCCACAGGGGAAGCTCCTGGAGGGGCTGGAGAAGCTCAGGGGACTGGCCTTCCTCCAGAAACCCACGGTGACCACCGGGGATCTAGAAGGGTTGGCGGAGGACAGACGTGCCAAAAGAACGGAGAGCCAGGACGGTGGGAAATCGCCGGGGAAGGAGTCGGCGCCCAGGCTAGGAAAGGAGAGAGGGAGCAAGGACGAGGGGAAGGAGAGAGGGAGCAAGGATGAGGGGAAGGAGAGAGGGAGCAAGGATGAGGGGAAGGAGGGTCTGGTGAAGGATAAGAGAGAGGAAGGGAAGAGAGACGTTGATAAAGACAAACCAAAAGAGAAACAAAAAGCAGTGCCATCCGATAAGAACACCCAGAAGAAAGGAGGAGGGAGGGGTGTCAGGAAGGAGGAGAAGGCTGTGAGGAAAGAGGACACTGGCTCCAAGAGAAAAGAACAAGTGAAAAGTCTCCCTTCCAAACCAAAGAATGAAAGTAAAACGAAGCCCAAGAAGGAGGCCAAAAACGACTCTAAAACAGGTGGGAAGAAAACGAGCAAGCCGTCCGGGAAGGAGATCAAGACGGATTCCAATTTAGATGCGAAGAAGGCGTCCCATGTGAAGAACCACGCGACCGGCCCCAATGCGGCGCCTGTATCCGACAGCAGAGAGACACCGGCCCCCGATAGGGAGGAGCGGAATCGGAAGACACGGACAGAGTCTGAGGAGAATCCCCGTGGCTCCAAGATGTCAACGCCGGAGGACATGACGGCTGATTTCCTCAGGCTCGGGGAGGAGACGGAGACGGAGGAGGCGCGGGTGGCATCGGCCACTAACGGAGCGGAGAGGGGCAACGCGCCGGGAGACGAGAGGAGTGGTTTGGGTGAAGATTATAGGGCTCCAGAAGTATCGGGAGAGGAGGCAGCAGCAGGTGGAGCGGGGATACAGAACGGAGGGAGCGACCGGAATGAAGGCGCTGGAGACAATGTGGATGTTGTGGCTGGGGCTGCCGTCCAGCTCGAAACAGTTACCAACCCGGAGAGGCCCAAAGTAGTAGGTTTCCCGTCTCCTTTCAACAAGACCCCAAAGAACGAGTGCTCCGTCCCGCTAGATTTGACCCCGACAGAGTACACTCTCCTGGACGGAGCTCTGAGGCACAGTCCCCCCTCGCGGTCCTCCCCGGAGGAGAACCCGGCCCGTCTCAGTCCCGACGAGGAGACGGTGGAGCCCGCCTCCTCGGATTCGCGGCCCAACAGCGCGGGCCACACGCCTTACGGCTTGTCGCCCGACGACGTGTGGTGCAACAAAGACACTCTGAGCAGGTTCACGTCCCGGACGGAGCCCTTAAAGCCCACCGAGGCCAACCGGCCCTCCGGGTCCAATGAACAAGGGGAGGGACACCTGAGTGAGTCCAAAAGCGCCCCGGAAAGCCACACTACGTCAAACCCCAGAGAGAAACACTTGAGTTTCCTCTCTCTGGGTTCGTTTAAAGACGGGGTCCCCGATCCTTCCCCCTCTGTCACAACAACGACCACCACTACACACTCCATGCCGGCGGAGGTGAGCTCCCCCCAGTCCACAGAGGTGGACGAGTCCCTGTCCATGTCATTCGAGCAGGGCCCGACCGTGAGCCAGAGAGAGGGGGAGGACGGCGTTCACCTCTGCCACTCCAACGGCAGCCATTTCGTGGAGTCAGACTTCAGGGTGGGGATGTCTTTGCCACTGAAGAAGCCTCCCAGATCTCTGGGACAGGGCTCAGAGACGGGCCCTAGCAGGCCGGGTCCTCCTAACGCCCTCCATTTTGAGTCCGCGGCTCACGACGTGGACCTGTGCCTGGTCTCGCCCTGCGAGTTCAAACACTTCAAAGCGCCCGACTCCAGTTCAGGCACCACCAGCGACCCCTCCGGAGACGCCCCGGGGTCACATCACCACGGCAACAACAACAACAACAACCACCACAACAACAAGGACACGTCGGCCAGCGAGTCAAACGCCCCCCTCTGTACGGAGGACTGCCCCTCCACCACGGCGGACGGAGCGCTGGACTCCGACTCCGAGGAGTCATGCAGCGAGCCCACGAACATCCTCCACGACCACCACACACACCGGTCCCTCCCGCCAGACCCTCCTCCAGTCCCCCTCAGGGACGGTCCCCCTCTGGCCCCACAACCAGACTCCTGCATGCCTGTACCCCAGTCTGACTCCGAGGTGCATGGGAAGGGAGCAAAGGTCGCCAGTCTGCGAGGGAAAAGACCACCGGTGGTGAGTTGATGTCATTACCTCAGATAAGAAGGTTGTCTTATTGGTTGCTTAACTTGATTCAAAGGAACACGACAACATTATGGGAAATACGATTACCGTAAATGGTGCATTTATATAACATTTATCCAAAGCGCTTTATAATTTGTTCCTCACATTCACCCATTCACTCACACATTCACACACCGACGGCGGAGGCAACCATGCAAGGTGCCAACCTGCTCATCGGGAGCAGTTAGGGGTTAAGTGTCTTTGCTCAAGGACACTTCGACACACTGCAGGGAGGAGCAGGAATCGAACCAGGAACCTTCCGATTGCCAGGCGACCGCTCTACCTCCTGAGCCACTGTCGGCCACCGTCTTTTCCAGAGTCAGACAAAAAGATGGATATCAATTTCCTCTCTGTGCGTTCAGTTGAAAGCTATCCGGCTGCATTCTAGCCTAGCTTAGCACAAATTAATGGAAGCAGATACGGACCACTAGCCTAGCTTAAAACTCCGGGAGAGCTCCACAGCTAGGATATGGATAGCTGGATAGAGTTCTACATATACATGTACAACACCTATACAAATACATGTGGAAGATAAATGGAAGATAAGCCATGTACAACATCTTATAAATACACATATACATGTACAACATCTATATAAATACACATATACATGTACAACATCTATATAAATACATGTATATACGTACAACATCTATAGAAAAGAGACCATGTTCATTAGGGATGCATCCTTAAACCACTTTTTCACTGCCGATGCTTCGCATCTATGACACTGCGCGTCCTTCTTATCAGTACAAATACAGTATATACTCCCCTGACATTCATGTAACATCTGATATCTATATGATATTTTATATATCTTCAAATCCTTAAACGCCATTCCCAATCAGAACACATCTGGATGTCTCCAAAGCCACGCCCCGCTCGGTAGCTATGTGTTCGCAGCAGGCCAGTTGTATTGTTTTTGGAGTACTACCAATTACTGTCGAGGTATAATAAATCAACGGCCACCTATTGATCCTTTAATAGGTGCGACTCTGGCAATCGGAAGGTTCCCGGTTCAATTCCCACTCCTTCCGGGGAAGCGTGTCGAAGTGTCCTTGAGCAAAGACACTTAACCCCTAACTGCTCCCGATGAGCAGGTCGGCACCTCGCATGGTCGCCGCCGTCGGTGTGTGAACGTGTGAATGTGAGGAACAAAATTGTAAAGCGCTTTGGATAAAAGCTGTTATATAAATAAATGCACCATTAATATACGAATTGAAACGCCTTTTTTATTCAAGGTGTCGTGTGGTGTGTGTGAAAGTCTGTTCCATCTTGTCTTCACCAGGTGTCTGAGGTCTTCCAGAGATCAGGTTTGGTAGGAGGTTCCACACTAACAGGAAAAGGTAGGACTGGGAGCCAGAGTGGAGCCACAAAGGGGTGGGGCAGGGACCATCAGTCTGCCCCTCGGACCACGCCCTCCAGCTCCAAGTCTGCACCAGCCAAGTCCCCCACCCCCGGTAGGTGCAGATGGTTTCCTTTCGCTTTCTTTTCACTTAAATACATCCACAGAGCTTTTAGAAAGAGCAGAATGAAAGTAATCCCCCCCCCCCAACAAATATTGATTATATTGTTTTGCAGGTCCAAAATGAATGTTGTCGTTTACTTGTTGCAGGCACAAACAAGGGACTAAACACGTTTCGCAATTATGCCACAATAATGTGGAACGCCCTACCCACAACCGTGAAGGAATGTGAATCCCTACCCTCCTTCAAAACCACTCTCAAAGAGCACCTACGGGTGGCTGCAATTCGAAAACTGGCACCTGTAAATGTACAGTTTCTTCCCCTTCGGATGTATATATTTTTTATGATCTCTTTTTACTACACAGTTCTGTACATCTGTATGTCTTGTATGTCATAAATGTCCTGATGAATTGAAAATGGGGGACCCCTAGACTACCTTATCTGCTCAGGTTTGATATAACAATTTGACTAGGCCTTCTGCACCGTTCAGTTTAGCTTAAGGCCAACTTTGTTAAACTTTTCACACTGGCTAACTTTTATGAGGGCTATAGTGGTGTGGAAACAACCTGTGGCTATTCTATGTTACTGTTTGATACTGTTTAACACTTTGAGTGCCACGAGGTGGCGCCAGAGTTAGCGCTTCAATGCCACCATCGGCGCCAATGTTACGCTTAATATCGCCTAATCTATGTTTTAAATTATGGCTATGTGTCTAATCTGCCCGTCGTTTATCAAAGAATCCTTTTCCAGTCAGTGCTGTCAAGGCAGATTGGTTTTTTATCGCTTCATTTCCGTTTGAGAGCATTTTGAAAAGCACCCGTTTTGAGGTAAAAAACTGTTCATTCTAGACCATTCTATGATAATCGTCTTTTACTGGAATATTCCAGAACGTTGATATTTGTCTGCCTATTTATGAATCGTTTTCAAATAAACGCTAGATGATCAATATTATACGTACACGCGAGCACATTCGAGCCGCGCACGGATAATCACCGTGTTCATTTCCTCTTGGACTTTTACAGTGAAACCGAAAGAGCACATTTCACAAAACAGCTTATATCTTCATCAAAATTAGTCTGATTATCCTAACACTGATAACATAGATTCCTTACCTGACATCAGATGGTATCCAACTGGTATATTCCAATTCCTGATCACCATTCGAAAAAATCGATAAGTGTATGGATCCAACGTGTGTACAGTGCAGTACATGATTCCGCGGGTCTCAGAGGCTCCAGAATGAACTGTGATAACCCCGGCTGCATCAGTGGACTGGAAAATGTGGAGTACAGGATTTTTTTCCCCATCCATTTTCATTGAGTCCATTCCAAAATCCCTTATGTCATCTGGGAGACGATAGGGGGCGCTTTTTTCCACATCTGATCGCCGGCGGCGCTCGGGTATACTAGGGTAGGCTCGCGTGATGCAATATGATTTCAGATCGCTAAAAAATATATATATATCAGAGAAATCTCGTGAGTGGCTTTCAACATAACTATCGGAAACCCGAGATATCTCGTGAGTGGCAGTGAAAGTGTTAGGTATAGACTGTTGTCACTGAGGCTCAGTGCTTTTTAATTTTTTCTTTCTTTCCTGATGAGCACATGCAGTAGGCTACCTTATCTGCTCAGGGTTGATATAACAATTTGACTATGCCTTCTGCACTGATTCAGTTTAGCTTAAGGCCAACTTTGTTAAACTTTTCACACTGGATAACTTTTATGAGGGCTACAGGGGGGGGGATAACCTGTTGCTGTACTAGATTACTGTTTTATAATGGTATAGGCTATTGTCACTCAGGCTCAATGCTTTTTCAGAAAAGAAAAAAAAAGTAATAGTAAGTAATAGTTTGAATATGCCTTCTGCACTGATTCAGTTTTGCTGAAGGCCAACTTTGTTAGATCAAACTTTACACACTGGCTAACTTTTATGATGGCTACAGTTGTGAGCTGTTGTTATTCTAGGCTACTGTTTGATACTGTTTAATGGTATATATGGATGTCACTGAGGCTCAGTGCTTTCCCTTTTCTTTCTTTTGTTATTTTGTTATTTTTATTTTTTCTTCCCTTGATGAACAAGTGCAGTAGGCTACTTTATCTGCTCAGGCCAGGGTTGCTATAATTTGTCTATGCCTTCTGCTCTGAGGCAGTTCTGCTTAAGGCCAGCATTGTTAGTTCAAACTTTTCACACATGGAGAAACTTTTATGATGGCTATTAATGTAGAAATAGCCTGTCTGTTGCTATTTTATGTTATTGTTTGATACTGTTTAACACATTGGGCGCCATCACCATGGGTTATACCCATCAATATGCCCTCTCTGCCACCACTACTACTACTACTACTACTACTACTACTACTACTACTACTACTACTACTACTACTACTACTACTACTACTTTGCAGGGCTATAACTTTTTAAATATTATAGGTATATCTGCATTACTATGGCCCATTCAACATCGATTATCTATCGTTCAGGATGTGGGAACGTTATATTTCTTCATTCATACATTGTTGTGTTAATACCGTCTAGAATATAAGTATGTTTTTAAGCTTTTCTGCTGTAATTCCCAAAAACACTAGTTATAGGCCCTGACGCATATGATAGATAATCGATTGGCGTTTCTTTCCTATACACGCTATATTAAAAAATTCAAATGTATATGATCGGTATACATTATGCTTCATCATGCGTGAAGGAAAGGGGGGGGGGGGTCGTTTATAATTCCTTGATCGTCAGTAACGGCTTTATTTAGTATGGGTTGATATATTGATCAGACTGATTGCAAACAAAGAAATGCACAATCGGGTTGAAAATAACGTTAGTGTCCTCTTACCGTTCGCCGATGACACTGGAGGAAAAAGATCCCAATTATTTGACGCCGATCTCCTAGATCCATTTCCGGTTTGTATGGCGCAATAAACGCCGAAATCATATCGATTATTGCGTTATGGAAGCGATCCAAATGCACTCCAGTGTTTGTCTGGAGTCCCGTAACAAGATATGACTGCCGGAGGGATTTCCTCGACGCACCGACCGCCACTTCCGGTTTTTACGTGAATGTAACTCGCCCGACCATCCACCAGGCGGCGGTATTGAGGCGTTTGCAATATCAGAATAGGGTCCAGCTGGCTCCCGGAGGGAGGCTGGATGAATTATGAATGCCATGGCGAATTTTTTTTATATTACGTTTAATTAGATTCAAGATAATGAATAGGAGTTACTGGACTCCATCGAAGATGTCAAGACTGGGTCTTAGGGGAGATGATATATGTTGGAGGTGTAATAAAAATAGAGGTACATTGGTTCACATGCTATATGAATGTGAGATAGTTCAGGACTTCTGGTCAGCTATTATTAAATATATCAACTACATAACGAGGTTCATTAAAGGGCCTGCATTATGTATATTGGGCATATTGCCGGTGGAGACTGAACTATCCTCGTATGTATGCTCTTGGATAAGGCTGGCCCTCATAACAGGATGTAGGATAGTATTGAGACATTGGAAATTAACAAAGAAAATCAGCTTTAGAGAGTGGAATGATGAGATTGCTAGATTAGCCTCTTTTGAGCAACTTATACACAAAGTTAATAATAGTGTACATATGTTCAAAAAGACCTGGGTCCATATTTGAGAAAGATAGGTAAATAAAAGTCAGGATATCTTAGGTCCGATTTATACTCTCTGTACATTTTATAATAGTTTCAAGTTTCAAGTTCAAGTAATACAGTAGATAGGCCATAGATAACCGTAACATGTAACGACTGATTCTATCAGGGTGAGGGATGTGCCAGCTAGACTGTAACTTTCTTTGTGTTTTTCTTTTTCTTTCTTTTCTTTTGGGTTTTGTATTTAAATTTTCTATTGTTATTTATTATTATTTCATGATATATATATATAATACATTTTTTTCAGGTTGGTTTTCCTATCCTTTTAGTTTTGTATCACAATGATGTGATGTGGAAAACATATAAAAAGATTGTATGAATAATGGAAAATGCAATAAAAAAAAAGTAAAAAAAAAAAAAAAAAAAAAAAAAAATGGGGGACCCCGATGTAAACAAGACAAAAGTATTTTTCTGGTCTGCATCCTCTTAGCAGTTGTTTTGTATTGAGCCGTACTGTACTGTACCCATTCTGCAATCCGTGAGGGGAGGGGGCGAAATCAGGTGAGCCGAAAGGCGAATGGGGGATAATTGGAACATGACTGGGGATTGTTTGGGGGGAGGGGGGGTGGATTATTATCCCACACCATCCCTGTGTGAAGTCTCTGCCCCGCTTCCCTCCGACAGGCTCCAGGTCTAACTCGGCGGGCGAGGTCAGTGTGTACGTGGACCTGGCCTACGTTCCCTCTGGCGCCGCCTCTCCGACCGTCGACGTGGAGTTCTTCAAGCGGGTTCGCTCATCCTGTTACATCATCAGCGGAGACGGCCCGGAGGGGGAGGAGCTTATGAGGCGTGCGCTCAATGCTCTGCTGGACGGAAAGACATCCTGGACAGACTCTGTGCAAGTAAGGACACGTTTTTACACACAAACACCCTTTTGTTTTCCTTTCACACATCTACATACTGTACACAAACAACAAAAGCCCTATATATAGAAATACATGTATACATGTACAACATCTATAGAAATGAAGGCTGTCAAAGTTAAAGCGTTATTAACGAGTTAATGCGAAATTCTTTTAACGACACAATTAACAATTAAAACGCGAGATTAACGGGCTGGGATTTTTATTAATTTTTTTTTACTAGACTTCACTAAGGTGTATTATTGATACTCTCATTGATACTATGTTTGTTTTTGGCTCAAAGTGCGTGTTTTCAAGAGAGAGAGAGAGAGAGAGAGAGATGGGGGAGAGAGACAGAGAGAGGGAGAGGGGGGCGGGGAGAGCAGGAGAGAGACGTGGAGAGAGAGAGAGAGGGGGAGACAGACAGAGAGAGAGAGAAAGAGAGACAGAGAGACTGTGGCCAGTGAGAGGGGGGGGGGGGGGGGGGGGGTGTGAGTCCTCAGCCCGTGTGTGGGTGAATGTAACTAGTTCCTAACCTTTTATTTCCCCTATTATTTCATGCACACTTTTGTGGGGATGGGGTTTGGCGGAGCCCAATAGCAGAACACAGGAGGAGAGAGAATGGAGCGTTTTAGGGTGTTTTAATATTATTCCCAGAGTAGACAGGTTTACAGTGAATACAGAAATGTATGACAGGTACAAGAATGGGTCGTCGGCGAGAGCAGGGGCACTCCTCTTGTGTAGCACGGGGCCGACAGGTACAGGAGTGTGCCGTGGATGAGAGCAGGTGCACTCCTTGTGCAGCACGGGGCAGTAGACACAGGAATGTGTAGTGGGCGAGAGCAGGAGCACTCCTTGTGCAGCACGGGGCAGTAGACACAGGAATGTGTAGTGGGCGAGAGCAGGAGCACTCCTTGTGCAGCACGGGATGTCCAGGTAGGAGGTGTACTGGAGCGGAGGTCCTGGGCATATAGAGAACAAGGGTTAGGGCAAGGTATAACAATACGGACTGGGTTGCAAGGCTTAGATTCGTCGTCGTACCTAGGAAGCTAGTTTAACACTCCGACGAGGGTAGGACAGGATCTGCGATGAGCTTCTTCCGGTCAACATGCAAAAAACAGATATGTTCATTAGGGATGCAACAGATATGAGTATAGTTTTAGAGTGATCCAGTGTAATCCCAAGAAACTCCAGCAAACAGCGCTTCAATGCATTTCATTAGAAATCGTGCCATTTCTCGCCTGATTATTGAATCATTCTGAAATCAACGCTAGATTATCGGTATTATGTTTCATTGTGCATGCACAAAAGGGGGGGGGGGAGCTGGCCCTCCGTGCTTTGATCGCAGCCAACGGGACACGGCACACACACACACACAGACACACGCTGCGATCACGGCGAAAAAAATCATCGGATCAACGCAAGATTGGTAACATATAGTCCTTACCTTGTCTATGATGTACTGCAAAAAGAATAATCCAATTATCTGATCGCAATTCCAAATATTGATCGCGGTCGTGTGTCAAACGTTATCCACCAAAACACATGAATCCACGGTGCTCCAGTGTCCCCAATCCGTGTGTTATAACGTTACTCATACCCGGAAAGGAAAACCTGGACCAGACTTCTTAGATCGATGCACAGCCCAAGCCACAGGGATTCCAATTATGTGCAATACCGGCCGCAAGGCGTTAGGTGGCGTATTGGCCGTTTGCGATCTCAAAGCCATTCCCAATGATAACATCAGGCTGGATGGATTAATTATGAATGGATATAGCGAATAAAAGAAATAACGATTAAAACCCGACTTTTCTCGGGTTTGGCACCCAGCGCACAGCGAGTTAACCCGAAATATATCGGGCCTGGCGCCGACTGTGTTAATAGAAAATACATCTATAGAAATACATGTGTACACGTACAACATCTATAGAAATACACATTGATCTAAATCTTTCAATAATAGTGCAAATATCATAAATAGTATGCATTAGCTAACAGTGTATTGCACTACCACAGGACCTAGCATGTCCTACCATGCTCTGTAAATAACTCATGTACAGATACCGATATGCCCTACTTTGTTACTTGTTATTGCACAATGTCGTTCTATTGGATTCTTATTATATATTACTATTGTAATTATGCACATCGTTGCGTTGTATGCCGTGACAAATAAAACTCTTGTATCTTGTATCTTGTTACCATCTCTCAACGAGCTCCCTTGTCCCTTATTGCTCTCCTCCCTGCCCCCCCCCCCCCCCCCCCCCCCCCCCCGCACAGGTGACGGTCATCCCCACCTTCGAGTCGACCTCGATGCAGGAGTGGTATCAGCAGACCCTGGACAGACAGAGGGAGCTGGGCATCACCGTGCTGGGATCCAACAGCACCGTGGCCATGCAGGACGAGACCTTCCCCGCCTGCAAGATAGAGTTTTAGCAGCAGACACGAGCTGGGGAGCATGGATGACAGAAGAAAGGGATGAGAGAGGGGGGGGGGGAGACAGAGAGAGAGAGAGGGGGAGAGAGAGAGAGAAAGATGGGGGAGAGAGACAGAGAGAGAGAGGGAAGGGGGGGCGGCGGGGAGAGCAGGAGAGAGAGAGGGGGAGAGAGAGAGGGGGGAGACAGACTGAGACAGAGAGAGAGAGAGAGAGAGAGAGAAAGAGAGACAGAGAGAGACTGTGGCCAGTGAGCTGTGGCCATATTGGTTGGCAAGACACGTCATGTGATAGGTGCGAGTGATTGGAGGGTGGGGGGATGACGTAGATGTACTGAGGAACACTGGGCTGGAGAATGAGCGGGTAACAGTATATACACCAGACCACTAACACCTCCTCTTCTTCTATTGCCCATCATCTCTCTTCATCCAAAACAAAGAAAAATAATCTCATAGCATGAACTGACTGGAAGCGGGAGGGGAGAACACAATGGAGGCCCAAGCAGCATGTGGTTGGGCTCCATCTGTTAGATCCAAATGAGAGCTCATGGACGGGATTTAGTCCAAAAGAAAACTTATTAAAGGGGCACTTCACCGAAAACCAATGCTGATTCATTTTGCACATAATCTCACACGCGTCTCCAAAGAAAACGCTAAACAGTTTTGCACACATTCATTTAGTTTGACAGTTATTGAGAGTAGATGTGTTTGAATATGGCTAAACGAATGCTAAACGCTAAATGAATGTGTGCAAAACAGTTTAGAGTTTATTGGATGTGTGTGATTATGTGCAAAATAAATCGGCGTTGTTTTTAACTTCTTTTTTTTTTAAACTTTTTAACCCTTCGGTATACCTGCATCTAAGGAGCTGCGCCTTTGCGCCGTGCAAAGATGGACACCCCACGTATCCAGCGTTCCTCTGGAGCGTCGGTTGTGTGCGTCCTAGGAAAGGAGTGCTAGGCACGCTACATGTGCAGCGATCGAATGCTCCGGGTGTACCTGTGCGAAATACACAGTCAAGTATGTGGACAGCGCTGCTCGCCGTGCAACCGCTTAAGATCAAGTATATCTATTTAGTAGACGGCATGGATATTAACATCACGTGGTTATTATGGATATTGATTCACGTCAATCACATTCATAATGTAAGGTCAATGGGCCTCATTCACGAAGCGATATGAGAACAGATTTTGTTCTCAACTAGCATTACTTCTTATTTTGTTCTTACCTGGGATTCAGCAATGTTTTCTTATTTTTGCTTTTCTCTTAGGCAAGACCAAATTCTAAGATACCCAGATAAGAAACTCTTACCCAGATGAGAAACACCATTCATAATAATAATAATAATAATACATCAGATTTATATAGCGTTTTTCCTAATGCTCAAAGACACTTTACAAAATAAACAAGTCATACAATACAGTTTTAGTAGAGAAAATTAAAAAAAAAATATATATAAAAAGGTGAGAGAGGAAGGAGTTCATGGGTTGAAAGCAAACCATTGGTCAATTGCCCCCAAATACGACTTTATAAACCCAGAACTTTTCAATAATAATAATAATTAAGGGCGGCCGGGTAGCGCAGCAGACTTAAAGCGTGCGCTTTATTTCTCGAGCATGTATCCACTCTGGTTGGATGGTGTATTGTAGGCTACTTGTGCTGTATAATAACAATACATTTTTATCTCATTTTGAGATCAGTCGCAAATTCCTGTTGAATGGATCAGCAAGCAATTCCGAACCTTTCAAGCTGTTTTGCAAACGCCTCATTCGCCTTATAAGGAGCAGGCGAGGCGTGTCTGTATGCAAATTAATTGAGCGCGAACATGCATTTCAATTTAAGAACAGGTGGGATTCATCATCAACACACCTGTGTAAGAACGGATTTGGACTTTAAGAACGGCTTGATGAATGTGGCGGTGGCTTTTCTTATTTTTCTCTTAACAGAAAGGTAAGAAAGAATATAAGAAAAATAATAAGAGTATTGGTGAATGAGGCCCATTGTGTTTGGTGTAAACAAGCTGACATGTGTTGTACCTGCGGGCGTAAGCTTTCAAGTCAAGTCAAGTCAAGTCAAGAGTTTTATTTGTCACGGCATACAAGTATACAATGAAATGCGGGTGGTCTTGCCCGCAACGATGTGCTGGGGGTGGGATGGGTAGAGGACCCATGAGGCTGCACTGTTGTTGTTGTTTTTTTATTTTATTTTTTACATGCAAAGCACCTCTATGACTGGCAATGTCACTAACTAACTAATTCACTTAGCCACTCTGCCCCTAGTGGTGGCTCACAGGCATGGCACGTTGTGTAAAAAACAATTCAATCTATGTGAGAATGCTTCGCATCTATGACATTGTGTAGTTTTCCATTTGGTAATTATGATTGGTAGGTGAGAGAGAGAGAGAGACACACACACACACACACGCGCACACACACACTGAGTGCATTTTATTATCTCAGCATAACACAAATCCTGAATCCTAAATTCAAAACTGTATTCACAAAAGGAGCAGGTGATACTGGGAATATTATCGTGTGTCTGTGTTTTACTAATTATGCTCTGCCGTCTCTCATTCCCGTCTTCGTGTTGAGCGGTCACAGGAATAATGCACAATACTTATCAAACTGTCAAACCGTCATGACGATTTCCGACCAGTGGCTTGAATCTGAATGTCTATGACTACTATAGATTCATATATATTATGACTAATGTATGCATTTTCTATTTTCTTTGTCCCTTCGTTTGCCCTTGAAAAGCCACGTGTCCCCACTCCCTCCTTGGTTCCAGTAGAGAGGATGGATGTAATACGTACTGCATGTGTGGTACATGTGATTCTCTGCTTGGCGCTTGTGACTGTAGCTTTTTTCTAAATTCCCCCCAAAACTCGAATCTTACACCCACGTCCCCACAATCACCAAAGCACTCTCTAGTTTTTCCCAATTTATGCATTTATATAAAATATATAATACATGTATATCACCCTAATGATTCCCAGTGGTATATTAAGAAATTAAAAAAAAAATGTTTTAATTGAAGACACCTCTGTCTTTTACCTTTTACTCTGTGGCAAGCCCCAAAAATACAGTAGGTCTCCGACTCTGGCAGTTTGTTGGGACCGGGAGAGAGAGATTGATGTAAATATGGACGATGACGATGGTTACCTTATCACACCGGTCAGTAACCAAGTGAACCGTAACGTATTATAATCCTGTGTGTGTGTGTGTCATGCATGTAAAATATGTAATGTTTCATTCATGATATTCATGAGGACAGTAAGAATTATTATTGAACGCTGGCCTATACAGATCAACCGCTGTGAGAAAGCAATGGTACAGTGTGGGAGTGAGCTGAAGCCCAGTGAGGATTATGCACTCAGGATGTTCTGATCCTTTGGAACGAGGACAGTGTAGATTCTGAATCAACTGTACATAATGGCGAAATTATTAGTGGTACAAGCAAGGCACCGTCGTCTTCGAGTTTTCCTGGTGGCCAAAAGAAATCAGTTGTGATGGCGTGACAGTGAGTCAATGGAGCCCTCTGCAGGACCAGACTGGCCATTGCAGGGCTGGTGCCCTGGCCACGTCTATTCGAAAGGCAACCGGTTTGTGCGTTTTGCGAATCTGATTGGCTACTGACGTTTCTGGTCATGTGAAACATGTGCGCCCAATCGCGTGACGCGCCCATTTCCGCCTCGACCAGCAGCAAACTACCTAACGCCTAGTTTATCACTGGTTAAGCTTGGTTAAGCAACTCTTTCGAAGTTGGTTAAGGTTAGAGTTTGGAATCAGGGCTGGCGTTCTATCGCCCTGCTCTAAGACAAACTCTAACCTTAACCAACTTCGAAAGAGTGCCTAAGCTTAACCGGCGAAAGAACTTGCCGTCACACGATTGGTGCGACCAGAAACAGCAGTGGCCAATCAGAGCGCAAAACGCGAACGCGGAAGCATGAACCGGTTGCCTTTCGAATAGCCCTGGCCTGCAGAAAAACATAATTAATTTCTTCCCCCTGCTTAACCCTTTCACTACCACACTACAGAGGTTAACCGTCTGTAGTGTGCTAGTAAAGGGTTAACCTTCTGTAGTGTGGCAGTGAAAGGTTTAACCGGCTGTCGTGTGGCAGTGAAAGGGTTAACATTCTGTGTATTGTCGCAGTGAAAGGGTTAACCGTTTGGTAGTGGCAGTGAAAGGGTTAAAATGTGTCCTGACCAGGGCTATATTTCGTGCTGTATTTCCCAGTCCGGGCCTGGGTACGAGTCTACATGTCACTCGTCTGACTGTGTGACGTTAACTTGTCCACATGAAATACCCGCACCAGGATAGCTTAGCAGCAAATCAGACGTTGTCGCTTTTGGGATTTTAGGACACACCCATTTATTATTATTAAAAAACATAAAGTTAGGCCTATTGATTGATTGATTGAAAATTGTATTAACAGATTGCAGAATGGGTACAATACAGTACAGCGCAATACACACAATTGTTAAGGGGATGCAGACCAGAGAAAGACTTTCATCTTGTTTACATCAGGGTCCCCCCATTTTCAATTCATATCGACATTTATGACATACACAACATAGGAGTAGTGGGGGAGATGCATCCCTTGGGCAGGGATGCAGTGCACAAACAATGGAGCGCCACTTAGTGACCAAACATGGCACTGCAACTAAATACTAACAAAAACATAATAGGCACATTTAAGTGACCGTTACACACTGCTGGCCCGATGGAATGGGAACTTGTGCAGACTCGACCCACAACATCACATGCTTATAATTGTAAGGTCAAAGTGTTTGACGTGTTAAGAGAACTTAGTCTCTCTCTTGTGAGTCTAAATGGTCCTGGTTCCAAATGATCCAAAATCTTACTTGGTGCATCTTCTAAAGGGGAACGCCACCCGTTTTTAAGAATTCACATACAGTAGGGTCTCCCTCTGCCCCAGGACAGTTCAGTCAGTATTTGTGAACACGCAATCACTCTCTCCTAAAAATATGAAATCGAAGAGAGAAGCCATCAAATGTCTGTGTGAGCTCTTACACCCAAATGAGGTTTATATTCTAGCATTACTAGAAGGTCTGACCCAGAATTAAAAGCTAATTTGGGTGTAAGAGCTCACAAAAACACATCAGATGGCCTTGTAAAGTCAGAGCCCCAGATTCTACATCCCAGTGACATCACATGGGGGGGGGGGGGGGGTTCTCTTCATAGAAACCTCTCTGATGTCAAGCTTCAGGAGAGCGCGGTGTGTGTTCACAAATACCCAGTGTCCTCGGGCACAGGAAGAACGCACGTGAATTCTTAGAATGCTAGGATGAATATTGAGAGAATTGGAAACGTATCGCATTTAGCAAGTTTCTATATTGTCTGTAAGAACTGTATGTAATGCTGACAAAAGGTTACGGGGGGATGGGGGTCATGTATAGAATAAAGAATGTGCATCACCATGACTCTTCTGTCTCTGTGTTGTTATTGTTGTTGTGGACTTTTCACCCAACATAAATGTGTCATGACCACCGTTCTCTAGTCCCCATAGACTAGAGTGACCTGGAACTTGTAAATGCGCCTTTTTCATTGAAGTTACATTCATCATCATCATAATATAATAATAATAATTTAGGACCTGCTCCGAGGTCACCATTTGGCACACATGCGAACCATGCATACAATGCGTATCTGCGATTAACCCATCCCGTCGTCCTTCCCCCCCAAGGGCAGCCGGGAGCAGACAGGCGCCACGTGAGCCGCGCCAGGGGACCAATCCAAGTGCTCCTGTCCGTCTTCGTCAAGGACGCCACAGCGTTAGCGATCTTGTTGTTGTGCATGTTTTTCCATTGGGTTTATCTTATCGGGGGGAGAACATGCAAACTCCACACAGAAAGGCCTGGGAGATACCCCACCTGGGTAACTGGCATCATGGAAACCTGGTCCCCAAGCGGGATTCGAACCCTGGACCTTCTTGCTGTGAGGCGACAGTGTTAACCACTACACCACCGTGCCGCATCATCATCATCATCATCATCATTTATTTATTCGTACATGGAATTACCACAGTCCAACAGTACATATTAATATGATCCACCAAATTCCATGGCCGAAAGGAACAGGAAGAAGAAAAACTCTTATTTGTACCTGCCCCTACACACATACAGCACAATGTCCCCAAGCCAAACAGAATGTACATACCCATTTTGCAAAAATGGAAACATCAACACAACTAAATTAAATCAACATAAATAAGCACATTTTGTGTATCTATCAGTCAAACTTCATATTTAGGTTCATTCATCTACACACACACACACACGTACATTTATATAAACATTAAAGGCGATATAGAATTTAAAAAATGTATGTACAGTAAACGTTTATTTTTTTTAAATAATAATACATCCACAGAGCTTTAAGAAAGGTGTGGAATGAAAGTATTGCCCCCCCCCTGGGTAAGACAATCTGAGAAGTGAGTCCAGAGTTTAATAACTCCTTTATACTGTAAGACAATCTGAGAAGTGAGTCCAGAGTTTAATAACTCCTTTATACTGTAAGACAATCTGAGAAGTGAGCCCAGAGTTTAATAACTCTGGGCTTTATACTGTAAGACAATCTGGGAAGTGAGTCCAGAGTTTAATAACTCCTTTATACTGTAAGACACACAATCTGAGAAGTGAGTCCAGAGTGTTTAATAACTCCTTTATAGTGTAAGACAATCTGAGAAGTGAGCCCAGATTTGAATAACTCCTTTATACTGTAAGACAATCTGAGAAGTGAGTCCAGAGTTTAATAACTCCTTTATACTGTAAGACAATCTGAGAAGTGAGTCCAGAGTTTAATAACTCCTTTAGAATAGAATAGAAATACTTTTATCCCGTGGGAAATTTGACACTGCAAATCGCTCAACATTTAAACATTTAGACAAAACAGGTCACGAATAGGAATAATAAAACAAACAAATCAAGTTGCCTAAGATAAGAGTAGAGTAAAATAGAATAAAAATGGAATAAAATATACAGTAAATAAATACAGTAAAAATATAGTGAGGTCTACAGTAGGTGTACAGCACAGTGCTGTTTCAAACTAAGTCCAGGAAGATGGTAATTGTCACTCTGTGCTCAGTGATGCAGTGAGGCACAGTGATGCATTGTATAGTCTGATGGCTGTTGGAATGAAGGACTTCCTGTGCCGTTCAGTGCTGCATTTAGGTAGTGTGAGCCTGGCACTGAACCTGTCCGCCAAATCTGTGTATAGTGGGTGGGAGGGGTTTTCCCTGATGGCCTGGAGCTTAGCAAGGCTCCTCTCCGCCACCCTCGCTAGGGAGTCCAGCTCCACCCCAACCACACTACTGGCTTTCCTGACCAGCTTATCCAGCCTGTTTGTGTCCCCTGCTCTCAGTCCGCTGCCCCAGCAGGTCACAGCGTACAAAAAGGTGCCCGCCACCACCGACTCATAGAACATCCTCAACATCCTTGTACAGACATTGAAGGATCTCAGCCTTCTGAGGAAGTAGAGTCGGCTCTGGCCCTTCTTGTACAGTGCCTCTGCGTGTTTTGACCCTTTCAGTTTGTTGTCGATTTGCACACCAAGGTATTTGTACACCTCAACCGTCCATGTCCACATCAACTCCCCTGATGGAAACGGGGGTCACAGGTGCACTCCTTGATCACCGGGTGGAGTTGCTCCAGGACTAACCTCTCCATGGTCTTCATTATGTGAGAGGTTAGAGCCACCGGCCTGTAGTCCTTGGACGTGCTGGGACGCGGGCACTTTTTTTAGGGACAACAGGGACCACACAGGAGGTTTTCCACAGTGTCGGGACTCTCTGCAGCCTCAGGCTCATATTGAATATGAGCTGGAGCACATCACACAGCTGAGAGGCACAGGTTTTGAGTACATTTGGGCTCACCCCATCGGGACCCGCAGCCTTTATACTCTAAGACAATCTGAGAAGTGAGTCCAGAGTGTTTAATAACTCCTTTATACTGTAAGTCAGACAATATGAGAAGTGAGCCCAGAGTTTAATAAATCCTTTATGCTGTAAGACACATAATATGAGAAGTGAGCCCAGAGTGTTTAACGTACTATTTGACTGTTAATAATTTTTTTCTTATCGTTTACTATCTAATTTAGCTATTTCTTTTATTTTAACTATTTAATTTCTTGGTTTTTATTATTATTTTATTTGTAATTTTTTATTGTCTTATGCTATTGTCTTACTTTTTGTCTTATTTAGCTATTTATACTATCTCGTCAAGTTGTTTTATTACCGTTTGTATCACTTGAATGTCTTTAGTATTATTATTATTATTATTATTATTATTATTATTATTATTATTATTATTATTATTATTATTATTATTATTATTATTATTATTATTATTATTATTATTATTATTATTATTATTATTATTATTATTATTATTATTATTATTATTATTATTATTATTATTATTATTATTATTATATTTTTTTGTTTAGTTTTTTGTGTAAAGCACTTTGAGCTGCAATATGTATGAATGGTGCTATATAAATAAAGTTAAAGTTTATGTATTTTATTTTAAGACTTCTAAAGAAGTCATATTTTTTTACATACAATTATGTCTATATTATTCAAATGGGAGCTAAATATATTATACTTTATTATTATATTACATTATATTATCATACATATTATTTATATTATTCAAATAGAACTCAAAACATGTTCTGTTGTGATGTCACAGTATGATGTCATGATCAAACATTCTAGAACATTTGTGTATCTATTCAACAATTCTCTCAGAAGATCTCAGATCTCAGAAGACAAGAGAAGATCTCACTTGTTGTGTCCGGCTACTTGTCTGTAAGCTTGAATATATTCTGTAGATACAATTTAAAAATCACCACATGGAAAAGGAAACAGGCACCATGTCCTGTACAATCCTTAACACTTTGAATGCCCATCACGGGAATTCTCGTTTTATTTTTTTTATTAGCAATCTGAATTCATATTTCATCAACCGAGTCTACCATTGGTAAACCAGCCCCACCAGGCGCTCAGATGTGAAAAAAGCGCCCCCTATCGTCTCCCAGATGGTAATGCACCCTTTTGGATTGGACTCAATGAAAATGGATGACGGATCACGCATGTACCCCGAGCCGATCGGATTCATTGTGGACCCTCAGCACAGCGTGTAATATGTGTTTTACAGTATACGCGTTGGATCAATAAAAGGATAGATTTTTGGAATGGCGATCAGGAATTGGAATAATCCATTTGGATACCATCTGATCTCAGGTAAGGAATCTATTTTACCAGTCTTAGGATAATCAGACCTGTTTTCACGGCGAGATATAAGCTTTTCCCCTATATGTGATATGGCTGTTTGACTGTGCGAGCGATCAGGAACTAAGATAATCGATTTTCAGCTCGCGGCACCAGCGTGCATACGTACACATATACTATCGATAATCTAGCGTTTATTTGAAAACGATTCATAAATAGGCCGAAAAATTACAACGTTCTAGAATATTACAGTACAGGGCGTTTATCACGGATTCTTTTTTCCCCCCTTGAAAACGAGGGCTTTTCAAAATGCTATAAAACGGAAATGAACCGATAAAAAAACAATCCGCTTCGACAAAGTTGACTGGAAAATGAGTCATTGATAAGCGACGGGCAGATTAGACACATAGCCATCATTTAAAACATAGATTAGGCGATATTAATGCTAACATTGAAGTGGATGGTGGGCATTCAAGCACTAAATGTGCGCCCCCTGCTGGGCACTGAAAGTGTTGCGTCTGGAGGGAAGGTCAACAGCACCGAGTTTAACGCCCACAAGGTCATCCTGTGTTGCTGCAGACCTCTCCATGGTCTTCATTATGTGAGAGGTTAGAGCCACCGGCCTGTAGTCCTTGGACGTGCTGGGACGCGGGCACTTAGGGACAGGGACCACACAGGAGGTTTTCCACAGTGTCGGGACTCTGCAGCCTCATTGTTTTATGTATTTTTTTTTTTTAAATGCTTTTATTTGTTCTTTTTAATGTCTTATTTTAGTGTTATTGCATTTTTTTCTCATTGTTTACTATCAAATTTAGCTATTTTATTATTTTAACTATTTAATTTGTCTGTCTTTATTATTATTTTATTTGTAATTATTTTATTGTCTTATGTTATTGTCTTACTGTTTGTCTTATTTAGCTATTTTTACTATCTTATCTAGTTGTTTTATTACCGTTTTTATCATTTTCATGTCTTATAATTTCCATCCTTAGTTATGGAGTGATAGTAATTATTTTCTTATTTCTTTTGTATCCTTTTGTTTCGTTTTTTGTGTAAAGCACTTTGAGCTGCAATCTGTATGAATGGTGCTATATAAATAACGTTATTATTATTTTACATTTATTTTAACTTAAATAAAAAATATATATTTTAAGACTTCTAAAGAATGTCATGTTTTTAGACATAATATCTATATTATTCAAATGGGAGCTAAATATACTTTAATATTATATTATTTAATATGTTCTGTTGTGATGTCACAGTATGATGTCACCGTATGATGTTCCGTTGTGATGTCACTGTATGATGTTCTGTTGTGATGTCACAGTATGATGTCATGATCAAACATTCTAGAACATTTATTTATTCAACAATTCTCAAAGATCTCAGAAGACAAGCGAAGATCTCACTTGTTGTGTCCAGCTACTTGTCTGTAAGCTTGAATATATTCTGTAGATACAATTTAAAAATCACCACATGGAAAAGGAAACAATGTCCTGTACAATCCTTAATGACCTGCGTCTGGAGGGAAGGTTCTGTGATGTGGTTATTAAAGTCAACAGCACTGAGTTTAACGCCCACAAGGCAATCCTGTGTGGCTGCAGCGCCTATTTCAGGTAAGTTTAACTTGGTTCAGGTTAGCTTGGTTCAGGTTAACTTGGTTAGTAAAAAGATACTATACTGTACGTCTACTGTAAAAAGATACTATACTGTATTTCAGCACACTCGGTTGGCACTGCTCAAAACGTATACCTTTTTAACACTTTCCGTGCCACGGGTCCGGTGCCCCGGAACCCTGTTGCGTGCCACCACCCACTTCAATGATAGAGCTCTCATATTTGCGAATGCATAAACGATATCTTAAATTATATGGCCGTCGCTTATCAATGACTTGTTTGCAGTCAACATTGTCGAAACGGATTGTTTTTTTTAATCGGTTCATTTCCGTTTTATACCATTTTTAAAAACGCTTGTTTTATGAAAGTTCCAGAAAATTTTAGAAGATTCTGTGATAATCGCCCTTTACAGGAATATACTGGAATACACAAAAAACGTTGTCATTTTCCGGCCTATTTATGAATCGTTTTCAAATAAACGCTAGATTATCGATAGTATGTGTACTTATGCACTCTATAGAAGCGGGCTGAAAAATCGATTATCCATTTCCTGATCAGCACACACACACAGGGCCCATGTTGATATATAGGTGAAAAAAGCTCTGATTATCCCAAGACTGGTAAAATAAATTCCTTACCTCAGATCAAATGTTCTCCAAAAAGATTATTCCAATTCCTGATCGCCATTCCAAATATCGATCGCGTTTATTGATCCAACGCTGGGTACTGTAAACACACATTCTCCGCTGTTCTGCGGCTCGGCAATGACTTCGATCGTCTCGGGTTACTTGTCTGACAAGTAAAATGTGGAAGCAGGATTTTTTTTCCTCCATGCTTTTCAGGGCTTTCTCACTGCCATTCGGGGTCGAATCAGCTCCGCTCCGTCCTTGGGTGCGAACTTCCCCCCTCCCTCTCCCCCTCTAGTTTGCGTACACACTGCAGTCTTGGTGCGCTCCGGGTTTTGTTTACGGTTTGCGTTTTGAGCGTGTAAGCTCCCGTAGGCGATGATGTCACGCTCTAACGTCAACACAGGAAGAGTTTAGGACCAATTTTAAACATTGCTTCTGCTGGTACAATTGATATACAATGTTATTGTTAAAGTTATGTGATGTATACGATTGCATGTAACTGTCTAACTGTTTCCACAAAAGGGTGCTATAGGCGGAGCTATTGATGCTGGCGCCAGGTAAGAGGGTATTTAAGGGAATGTTCCCTCCCTCTCTGCCTCTTCCCACCTACCTCTCACAGAGAGAAGGTCTTATGTACTAATAATGTGCAATGTGATAATAAACCACGCCGATTAAAGGCTGAAGTGAGAGTACCTTGTCGTCATGACCAAGTTATTGTCACAGTTATAGAACAGACTCTAAGAAGCACAACGCACTTTGTTTCGTGAAGATAGGACCTACCATTGCAGAGATACAACACTTTTTGTGAACCAAGACGGGGTCAAAAAGGTCGCGCACCTCACTGCATATGTTAATGAGACACCTGTGTTCAGGAATGGCACCAAATGCACTTTTTTACCACTACTTTTGACATACTTTCCTTAATAGCTTAATATAGGTTGGTCACATTGTAATGACATTTTCAGGAATGATAGAGACTATAATGCTTGACATAAAAAATATATATATATCTGAAAATATTATGCTAATCCAATCCACTCCCTTTGTGCTGAACATGATTTGTAGTAATATGTGATGAATTCATAAATAATTGTGATTTTAATCCATACATATTATGAAAATTATTTATATAATAGGCGAAACATAGTATTGTGAACTATGTGAACTGAGTTATGATAAGCCCATTTATTTTCATGTAACTATTTTATATAAATCTATATATATATAATATACATATATAAATATATATTAGGGATGTCCGATATTATCGGACGATATTGGCATTAAAATGTAATATCGGAAATGATCGGTATCTGTTTAAATTTTTTTTTTACATTTATTTAACCTTTATTTACCGAGGCAAGCAAGTAAGAACAAATTCTTATTTTATTTATTGTGAAAAGTATGCATAATGTTGTGTTTTGGGGGTGGGTGGGAACCCTGCATGTATCGGTTGATATCGGTATCGGAAATCAAGAGTTGGACAATATCGGTATATCGGTAAAAAAGCCAATATCGAACATCCCTAATATATATATATATATATATAAATAATATACATATTACGTTACCATTGACAATTAGCAGGCTCGATGTCGGGTCAATGTAACATAATAAGGAGACGGTAGCCAAAATAATCAACAATGAATATTTTATTAATAATTACCATGGTTTTGAACAGCCCTTTGTCTGATATGACTAAACCAGTCAAATGACAAATTTGATTCCAGACAGTCAAAATAAAATAGTCAAAGCAGTTTACTGTTTATAATAATATGATTACAAATTCATAACACATAGAATGCATTTCATATTAATAATAAAACAAAGTTACTTAGAAATAATGAGCTCCAAACTTAATTCATCATCTCATCTCTCATTTTTCAATTGTAAGGTCTCCAATTTGCAAATCTTGTAGCAGTGGGAATTCCCATTCCTCACCAACGTCGTATTTTAAAAACGATCAAAAACGAGATCTCTCGTCTCATTGGCACTGAACGGTTGGCATGAACTAACGAGAAAATCTCGTCGTTGGCACTCAAAGTGTTAAAGGGAGACCACCCAGCTAAAATACAATTTTCCTGATTTTGGGGCAATTTTGAGATTTTTGTATACTGTTGTCCCTTTACATGTCTTCTTTTAAACTTGTGAGAAGAAAACTTAAAAAAAACACATTTAGTTGCTTATTTTGCTTCATTTTGCATGATTACATCCATAAATGTGGACATATCGAATGGGGAAGTGCCTCATTTGCATATATAAACATAAAATTCAGAAAACTTGCAATATATTTTTTCTTAGTTTATATGTACATAACAAACTGGGAAAGTTTCATAGTGATATCAAATATTTTTTATTTTTTTATTTATTAGGGGGTACAGTAATCGGTTGTGTTGTTTGTTACTACACTGTTACTACTACATCATTATTATTATGTTATTCAGTTATCAGGCATGTGTTTAGGTCGTCTATTACTAATGGTTTGATTGGGTGTTGTGTTTGTAAATAGCGGTTTCAAAAAAAAATTATGCCATTTTACAATACAGAACTTTGAAGGCGTTTTCCCAAAGGGTAGACATGTACCATTTTTCTAGCATCTACACACACCAAACCTTTATTCATATCTATATCCTGCTTCTTTGTGCCAAAGGGACTTTGTTGATATGATATGATTTACAGACAATACAAAACTTTAAAGGCGTTTTTCACAAAACGAGATTTTATGAGTTTGTATTACACATAAAACAAAAAATCTCAATTTCTCTAGTACCTCCACACACCAAACTGGCCACGTTTCCTCCTATCCATATACCACAACTTTTTGCTAGAGGATTTTTTGATATATCACTCATCCAGATTTTTTGAACATTTTATACAAAAATATAGATGCAAAAAATAGATTTTTTATGACTAGGGGGTCATAAAAGGTAATAAATTCCTGTTCGGGTGGCATATAAAAAAATCCTCTAGCAAAAAGTTTGGTATTTAATGTAGTAACATGAAAAACCATGAGAAAATATCTATATATCATCCATTTTTTCTAAATGTTGTTTGGGGTAACATGCAAAAAGGGGCCATTTTGAACAGACCACGCCCATTTTTGGGTAATATACATTTTATTTCTTTTTTTGACTATTCTAAACAATTAAGATGTTTGCAAATGATTTCATCCTTTATAATTTTTTCCCCTATCTAGGTGGGTGGTCTCCCCTTAAAATAGCTTTTAAATGAATTATTATCTTTATTTTATTGTCTTATCTTTCTTTATTTTTATAATTTTTTTAAAATAATTTTATTTGTTCTTTTTTAATGTCTTATTTTAGTGTTATAAAATTATTTCTTATTGTTTATCAAATTTGGCTATTTATTATTTTAACTATTACATTTTTCGGTCTTTATTATTTTATTTGTAATTATTTTATTGTCTTATGTTATTGTCTTACTGTTTGTCTTATTTAGCTATTTTTACTATCTTATTATAGTTGTTTTACCGTTATCATTTTCATGTCTTATAATTTCCATCCTTAGTTATGGAGTGATTGTAATTATTTTCTTTTTTTTGTATCCTTTTGTTTCGTTTTTTGTGTAAAGCACTTTGAGCTGCAATCTGTATGAATGCTGCTATATAAATAACATTATTATTATTTGACATTTATTTTAACTTAAATTAAAAAAATATATTTTAAGACTTCTAAAGAATGTCATAATGACATAATATCTATATTATTCAAATGGGAGCTAATTATATTATACTTTATTATTAAATTACATATATAATATATGTATATCAATTACATATCATAATATCATAAATATTATTAAAATGGACTCAAATATGTTGTGATGTCACAGTATGATGTCACAGTATGATGTTCCGTTGTGATGTCACAGTATGATGTCACAGTATGCCTTTGTAACCTCCCGCCTGGACTACTGCAACAGGGTCCTGTCCGGGGTCCCAAGCAAAACCCTGGACAGGCTCCAGTATGTTCAACATTCAGCTGCCAGGGTTCTAACCCGCACCAAACCCTGGCAGCACATAGCCCCCACCCTCATCCACTCCACTGGCTCCCCATCAAATCCCGCATCACCTACAAAACCCTCCTGCTCACCTACAAATCCCTTCACGCTCTGGCACCTCAGTACCTCACTGACCTCCTCCACCCCTACACTCAGTCACGGTCCCTACGATCCACGGACACTGGTCAGCTCTCCATCCCCCGAACCAGACTGCGGACCTTCGGGGACAGAGCTTTCAGTGTGGCAGCTCCCACCCTCTGGAACTCCCTCCCCGCAGAACTCCGCACCGCCCCAACTCTGGACTCATTCAAAAAACGGCTCAAAACCCACCTCTTCAACTTGGCCTTTAACCCCTAACCTCTCACTTTATATGTATATGTTGTGTCTGTCCACTGTCTGTTACTTTGTTATCCCCCCCCCCTATGTAAAGCGACCTTGGGTCCCTTGAAAGGCGCTATATAAAGTGAAGTCATTATTATTATTATTACAGTATGATGTTCCGTTGTGATGTCAGTATGATATATTAGTACACAACAAAATTTTGCTTACTGTTTACTCATCAGATATCTCTATACTCTGCATCCCACAGAACCCTCTTCACTCGCTGGAGCGACTCAGAGAAACCAGTCTACAGTATCCCTGGGGTGTCCGTGGGTATGATGCAGCTCATCATAGAGTACGCCTACACACGCTTTGTGCCGGTGACAGCAGAAAACGTGGAAGAGCTTCTGGTGGCTGCAGACCAGCTTCTCGTCACTGGCATAGTAGGAGCGTGCTCTGACTTCCTAGAGGGCCAGCTGTCTCTGGAAAACTGTATTGGCATCTGGAGGTTCGCGGACATCTACTGCTGCCCTGACCTGAGGCGCAAGGCCTATCTCTTCATCGTGTGTCACTTTGAGGAGATGCTGCGTGTCTCACAGGAGTTTGTGGAGCTGTCCCTGCAGCAACTGGTGGACATCATCGAGAGGGATGATCTGAACGTGAAGAGCGAGGAGACGGTGTTCGAGGCCGTCCTCCGTTGGATCGACCACTCCTGTAAGGAGCGTAAAACACACATCCCTTTGCTGTTGCCCAAGGTAACTAATTGTATTACTGTGCATTGCATTAAAACAACACTAGGTTCCCTAGTACAGTGGTTCTCAAACATTTGGGTCCAAAACGTTCCCTACAGTAGCAACAGAATTCCAGTGAAGCCGTCTACAACTGAAACTCCTACAACCCCCGGACAATAACTCACTCTCCTCCCCTGACCTCTGCAACTCGTTTCTCCTCTTCTTCAATAATAAAGTATCTCTAATCAACAGCTCACTGACTGCCCGCATCGCCAATTCCCCCACCCTCGCACCCCTCACCATAATTTTCCCCCCACCTGACTCCATCCCTCCCACCCCTTTTACTGCCTTCGCCCCAGTCGACTCCTCCTTAATCATGGACCTCATGACCACCTCCAAGACCACTACCTGCTCCCTTGACCCCCTACCCACTACTCTCACCAAAGCCTGCCTCCCTGCTCTCATCCCCCACCTCACCGCCCTTTTCAACCAGTCACTATCCCTAGGCCACGTACCCTCCCCCTATAAACTCGCCGCTGTCACCCCTGTCCTCAAAAAACCCACTCTTGACCCATCCAGCCTCTCCAACTACCGCCCCATATCCAATCTTCCTTTTTTCTCTAAAACACTGGAATGCATTGCTGCCTCCCAACTCCACTCCCATCTCCAGTCCAACACCCTCTATGAACCCCTTCAGTCTGGCTTCCATCCCGCTCACAGCACCGAAACTGCACTGGTTAAAGTTATCAACGACCTCCTCATCTCCGCTGACTCCGGTGCCCTCAACATCCTGATCCTACTCGATCTCAGTGCAGCCTTTGACACAGTGTGTCACTCCATCCTCCTCCAAAGGCTGCACCAACTGGGTGTTGAGGGCACAGCACTTGGCTGGTTCTCCTCCTACCTCACAGACAGACACTAATTCATCTTCCTCTCCGGCCACACCTCCTCCCCTTCCCCAGTCACACAGGGGGTCCCCCAAGGCTCAGTCCTTGGCCCCCTGCTCTTCATCTGCTACATTCTACCCCTTGGTCACATCATCCGTAAATACCACCTCAACTTCCACTGCTACGCTGACGACACCCAAATCTACATCAGTACACAATCCCCCCACAGCCCACCCCTCAGTCACATCGAATCCTGCATCACCGAACTCCAAACTTGGATGACTCACAACTTCCTCAAACTGAACAGTGACAAGACTGAACTTCTCATCATTGGCACCAAAACCACCCTCACCAGATCCGGACCCATCACACTCACCATCAACGACTCCACCATCACCCCCTCCCCCCTAGTCCGAAACCTCTGTGTCCTCCTTGACCCCACCCTCTCATTTGACCCCCACGTCCGCTCCATCGTAAAAATATCCTACTTTCACCTCAGCAACATGCAAAAATCCGTCACTGCCTCTCCCCCCCTGCTGCTGAATCCCTCATTTACGCCTTCATCTCCTCCCGCCTGGACTACTGCAACTCCCTCCTCACTGGTATCACCTCCCGCTCCCTCCATAAACTGCAAATGGTTCAAAATTCAGCCGCCCGCCTCCTCACTAACACCCGGTCCCGCGAACACATCACTCCGGTCCTCCACTCCCTCCACTGGCTCCCGATCAAACACTGCATAAACTTTAAAACACTACTCGTCACCTTCAAAGCCCTCCACAGCCTGGCCCCCCCCTACCTGACTGATATCCTTCTTCCCTACCGCCCCACTCGTTCCCTCCGGTCCTCCTCCACTGCTTCCCTCACTGTCCCGACATCCAAGCTTAAAAACTTTGGAGATCGGGCCTTCTCTCGTACTGCACCCCGACTCTGGAACTCCCTCCCCCAGTCCATCAGAGACTCCCCTACACTCTCCACCTTCAAAGCTCGCCTCAAAACCCACCTGTTCTCCCTTGCCTTCAACCCCCCCCCACCCATAAACCCCCCCCCCTCCAACCTGATTGATGTCTGTCTCCAGTCTTTTTTGTGCCATCATGCTGTCTTCCCTGTTCCCCCCATGGTCTCATGTTCCTTTTGTTTTGTTTCTTTGTTGTTTCTTTGTTTTTGTTTCTTTGCTTTTGTTTCTTTGTTTGTACTCTTGCTCCCGACTATTGTCAGCGACTTCGGGTTATTGAGAAGCGCTATATAAATTAAATTAATTATTATTATTATTATTAACTGCTGTCTAAGTTGTACCCGCTGTCTGCTTGTCTCTTCCCAGGTTCGCATGGGCTTGATGAGGCCTGACTACTTCCTGAACAACGTCCAGAACAACCCTATGGTGAGGGACAGCCAAGACTGCAGGCCCCTCATCCTCAGTGTCCTGAACCCTCCTGGCTCCGACAGGCTCCCAAACCCCCTGACCCGCCCACGCCTGCCCCAGGAGGTCCTATTGGCCATCGGAGGCTATAGTGGCCACAGCGTGACCAATGGCATGGAGGCTTACGATATCCAAGCCGGTGGATGGATGGACGTGAGCGTTGAGGCGGAGAGTCCCCGGGCCGGCCACGACACCGCTTATCTCCACGGTCTGGTCTACTGCGTCGGCGGCTGGGACGGCGTAGAGCTTCTCAGCAGTGTGCGCAGGTTCAACCCCGTCACTCGCAGCTGGCTGCAGGCGGCTCCCATGCACTCACGCCGCTGTTACGTCAGCGTGGCCGCGTTGGACGGTTGTATCTACGCCATGGGAGGGTGCGACGGACACGTGCGACTGAACACCGCCGAGTGCTACGAGCCTGAAACCAACCAGTGGACAGTGATTTCACCCATGCTGGAGCACAGGAGCGACGCCGGCGCCGCAGCGCTCCACGGCAAGGTGGGTGGAACTGAGGGACACAAGGTGGTAGATGAACACAAGGTGGGTGGAACTGAGGGACACAAGGTGGTAGATGAACACAAGGTGGGTGGAACTGAGGAACATTAACAGACAATTAAAGTAGAATGAAATAAAATGGAATATATAAACTAAATTAGAATATTCTTTCTTATTACAGGTTTACATCTGTGGTGGCATCAACGGGCAGGAGATTCTGCTCACAGCTGAGTGCTACAGCCCAGAGACCAACCAGTGGACTCTGATCGCCCCCATGAGCAGCAGGCGTGGAGGAGTGGGAGTCGCTGCGTACGGAGGACAAGTCTATGTGGTAGGTGCACACAGAGACTAATGCTTTATACTAGATATTTTTATAGATATGTATCATTTGACTTTCAATGCTGCTGTGATGCCTTAATTTGTGTCTGCCTGCCTTAATCACATACTAAAACATTCCTCTCATGTGTCCTGTCCTCAGGTTGGAGGATTTGACAGTGAAAACCGCCTGCGTAGTGCGGAGGCCTACAGCCCCTTGACTGACTCCTGGCGCGCCCTGCCCATCATGCTCACCTCCCGCAGCAACTTTGGCATCGGGGTGCTGGACGACCTGCTCTTTGTGGCCGGAGGCTACAATGGCTCCAATGGCTTCACCACCATCTCCAACGTGGATCGCTACGACCAGAGCAGCGACAGGTGGACTGTAGCCGAGGACATGGAGATCCAGCGCGGTGCCCTAAGCTGCTGCATAATGCATGGCCTGCCTAACATGAGCCAGTACGCCGCTCCCCGTGGCGCCTTGCAGTGACCCCTGGAGGAGGAGGAGGCAGCGGGGGGATCCATCTAAGAACCGTAAACATTTATTAGACCAGTCCAAAAGAAATCCTAAGAAATAAATGAATGACTATCAGCCAAAGGTGGTGACGTTTCTTTCTTCTAGTAATTCCGACAATATCTGTTTTTAGTTTGTGTAATGCACATAATATGAATACTTACACCCCCAACCCAAGCAGATTGCAGATCACTCTCTATATGGAGGCTACCATCTCTCCTCACTGAGAGATACTGGACACCTGACAAACACACACACACATACATGCAAGCACATGGTACAGTAAGACAATGATTACATAGTAAACAACAATATACACACATAAGCAAATACACTCAAGACGGCAAGCACACACACACAGGGCCGTGCACAGGACTTTAGAGGGGCAGGTGCTCAAAGGCTGAAAAGGGCACTGGGCCTGTGCTATTTTTGGGGGCCCTTTTTCGGCGGGGAGGGGCCTTTTTATGCTTTTTGGGGGATTTTGGTGATCAAATATTGAACTATAATAATCAGTGCAGGAGCTCACTTATCCTTGAAAGACACTTTTATCACTGACTTAAAAGGCCCATACATCTCCATAAATGTTCAGGGCGGAGGGAATAAGTGCTTACCCTACAGACCCCAAGTCTGTTAGGACAGCAGACTCGGTTGGCACTGCTCAAAACTTACCTTTTTAAAATAGCTTTTAAATGAATTATTATCTTTATTTCATTGTCTTATTTGCTCTAGATTAGGTACTATATAAAGTTCGATCGTGTTCACACCAACAGCAAACGCACCATGGTCCACTTTGAAACGAACCGAGTCCCAACTTTTCAAGAGGACCATGGTTCGGTTGTTTGGTCCTCAGGTTTGTGTTCACACCTGTACAAACGAAACGGACTATTGATCTAAACTAAAGGGACCATGGTCCACTTAAAGTGGACCAAACAGGGTAGGTGTGAACGCGCCCTAAATATCTTTGGAACCGTTTGTGTTAAATTCAGGGGTGCAGTCGTAATATCAGAACTGCCTGGACGCCACATGCACGCGCATACATGTTCCCTCGCGTGTGCACAGACCAGCTCAAGCAAACCCCCCACAGGGCTTGTATTTTGGTCTTGCACTTCTCTTTCTTTGTTATGCTATGCAATGACTAGGTGATAAGTGCCGGGTACTTGGCGCACGGCGCGACAGTAGAGTGAAAGTTGTGAACGCATTTTTGTGTGCGCGCACGTGCACATCCGTGCGCGCACTTCTGCTCAGCAAACTGCTAGGACGGCGTGGTACCGAGTGGTACCACCACTGCATCACTGGTTAAATTGTATCTTTTTGCAAATTGAAAGTGAACAAGAACACTTGAAAGTAACAAATTCAAAGTATCTCTCCGTTGCATAAAGGGTGGCTGGCAGTGCGCATAGAATAAGACATATATTATTGAAATTCGTATTCTCTAACGCATCTATTTCTATATTTAATATCATTTCATACATCTACTCCAGTGCAAGTTGGGACATTTCTGTCGACATAAGTAGATTTTTCGGGTTTAGAACATGTGTTTAGAACATTTGCGTTTTCGTGTTTAGAACATTTGAGTTTGTTAAATACATGCTTTAGATTCTTTTGAGTGGTGAGTGATGTTTTTTTGTTGCTCGCTAATTTATCGCCACATATCAAGCATACAGGTAAGCCTGCATGTTAGTAGTGAAAGAAAATGTATCTCCACACTGAATTAAACCATATTTTTGGGGATTTATCCATGTGTAGCAGCCTGAATATTCTACAAAGTATTCAGTAGTGCTAACTAACTGTTATTTTCTCTGTGTGTGTATAACGTGTGATTTACAGTGTTCCTTTGGATAGACTGACAGTGTTCCGTTGGATAGCTCGCCCAGTCTAACGACGAGGTGAGGTGCTACTCCTCTCCAGATGCAGTATGGATTACTAGCAATAACATTGAGCCTTTGTTTCCCTTTCTGGAGCGGTCTTTGCGTGGGACCGGTGGAGGTTGCCAGCAGGGGGCGGAGTGCAGTGGTGGCAGGTGGAGCAGTGGAGAGAAGCAAGCGACGAGGAAGAGGTGAATCACCTGGAGGTGAGGGGAACAGGAAGCTCTCTTCGACATTGGACTTGGCCGTGAACGGTCGCAGCCACAACGGGAGGTGCTTTGGAATAGCCCCGTTGAAGAAGTCAGTGAAGGGGAGCCCCGCCGGAGCGAGCGATGGGTGATGAGACATACTTGCTAGTGACGGGTTATCCTAGAAGTATCCGTGATAGTGTGTGAGTAAGAGAAACCGAACCCAAGGACTAACGTCTAAGCTAACGAGACTAACGTCTAACGTTATCGGGTTATAGTAGTTACTGTGTGCGGTATATTAGCATGCCGCTAACGGCTCCGTCTGACTTGAGTAGACTACCGGGTGCGAGGCACTGAAGAGACCGGTGGTGTAGCCAGCCACGTTGCGTTAACAGTATAACCGAATAGCAGGAGGGTGCGCCGAGACCCAAAGCTTAGCTGTGTTTAAGGTAGCACCAAGTATTAGCTCGCGCGACGGAAGCAAGTCAGCAACAGCAGCGGTGGACGGTTCCCAGACGGTACAGAGGACGCCTCTTCCCACCAGCAGAGGACGCCATACAGCACGCTCTGCCCACTAACCACTGCCTGCTGTTCGCCCAACCTGCTGGCCGTGCTCGCGGATTGCCGACGCCATCTTGTCATCCGGACTAGCGGTGACAAGAGTGGGTCCGCCATCTTGGCTAAGTACTAACAGTACCACGTGTGTATCAACAGCAACGTCCATTGAAGTGAACGCTAATCACCAGTGTCTAAGGGGTACCCCAAACAATTTAAGCCGGCTTAGGTTAGGTTTTCTTTGATAACGTGGGCCCACATTTATTGGTTATTTTTGTTATTGAATTATTGACTGTTTGATTCTGAGAACATGTTTACGTTCTATGCCTGGGTTCCCCCAGTACAAGCGGGGTGGTTTAATGTATTGAGCACTCGGTGCCTATGGTGGGAAGAGCTTCCCCTACATTGGTTACAAGAGCACCCGGTGCCATCTGATTAGATATTAACTTTGTAATGTATAATCTGCCCAGGCTTCACTAAACATAGTTTTAATTGGGATCATTGTGTGTGTCTCTTTGAGTTGCATTTGCTATTTTATTCTCTGGGTAAATATTGTGATGGCATAATTATTTAACCCTTACACCCCATTTACAGAATAGCATTTGAAGGGTCTATACAGGTGGTCAAGGAAGGGTACTGCTTAAAGGGAAGCCCAATAATACTATTGAACTGACAGTCACTGGGTGTGGGAGGGCTGTCGGAGGTACTGCGGGAGTGAGGGTGTGTGGGGAGCTACTGCTGACCGCCTTGGAAGGCGAGGGAGACCAGAGTACCAGTCCCCAGGTTAGTAATTCCTGGGCCTCATCCACTCCAGCTGCAAGCCCTCCAGTACGACGTTCCGGGCCAAAGACGGGGGTACTTATAGGTCCAATACTATAGTATCCTACTACCCAGTGTCTGTGTACTACTACTCCCACAAGCAGGGATAATCCACCCTTCTACACATGGTTAGCTTATTGGGGGGTCGGAAACTCAAGATTAGCCACCTGCAGATGGCAGGGAGGCGCGGGGGTGACGTATATATTTTAGTTGATGAAATATTATTAAACACTTATTTAAGTTCACAGTATCACCTCGATCTCCAAAAGTAGAGGGTTGCCGACCCCTGCGCTAGTCACTCCATGCCCTGCATGCGGTCCTAATCAGCTGATGTAGGCCTATACGATACCAGTCAAGAGCAGAACGCAAACGGATCCATCTATATTTGACTCAATCTCGTAATCGATCGATTAGAAAATTACAAATTATATTTTACTTAATCATTTTACTGGGGCACAGCAAAGCTTTACACGTGCCCCAGTAAATGGGGTCTAGTGAGACCACTGGTTCAGTTGATGCAGATGCAGCCCTAGGTCACGGGTTCAGTTGATGCAGCCCTAGGTGACGGGTTCAGTTGATGCAGATGCAGCCCTAGGTCACGGGTTCAGTTGATGCAGCCCTAGCTGACGGGTTCAGTTGATGCAGCCCTAGGTGACGGGTTCAGTTGATGCAGCCCTAGGTGACGGGTTCAGTTGATGCAGCCCTAGCTGACGGGTTCAGTTGATGCAGCCCTAGGTGACGGGTTCAGTTGATGCAGCCCTAGGTGACGGGTTCAGTTGATGCAGCCCTAGGTGACGGGTTCAGTTGATGCAGCCCTAGGTGACGGGTTCAGTTGATGCAGCCCTAGGTGACGGGTTCAGTTGATGCAGCCCTAGGTGACAGGTTCAGTTGATGCAGATGCAGCCCTAGGTCACTCACGGGTTCAGTTGATGTGCCTTCAAAAGCAAGGGAATACTTGGAGGCCTCATATAAATGTATAAGTAGAGGGGATCCAGAGGTAATTTTTGTTAAATGACCATTTTCCGCAATACCCCTATATTTATAGTGTGTTGGCGCACCTCATGTTTCATATTCTGTCAAACCAACCACCATTCTTTCAGGAGAGAAATGATGTAAGTGTTGTCATAATGTCAAGACCGCCTTAACATCCTGCTCTCAATCATCTCCAAACCACCACAGCATTTTCCGTGAGCTCAGACCACACTTTCATCCACACACACGGTCCTCCCGTGAGACAATCCATCGAGATTCAGATCATTTATTTTCTATCCCTGTGAAGACTCCTTCATGCAGTATACATTACACCCATGTTTCACTGTACAATGCCTGAGCAATTTTGTATGCTATGTGCGGTTTGTATTTCACCATTCATATGTTCCCAATAATTCCACGCTGTATTCATTTCACACCTTAAACGGTAACTGGACATGTCTTGTTTTGATTGGTCAGGAGTTAATCGATGCAGGTGCTCATGGTGGAAGGACACCTTTTCGCATAGTACCTGCCAACAGATGCATTTGTGATTTGCTTTTATGAACAATAAATTGTATATTTTTGTAGCAGTGCTTCTCATTTTTGTGCACAGGGTATCCTTTTGTCAATTTGACATATGAAGAAATATTTCATCCAAGTGGCAGATTGTTAAAGTAGGCTACAACAACATGCCTACCATCTTTGCATACGATACTCCCATCATGGATAATATTAGAGTGACATAAGATGTGTTTAATAACCATTGTGGTTTTAAGGGGAGGGGGGGGGGGGGGCAGGACACGTCATTCCTCCATTAAGGCTGGCATCCTTCCAATAAGTCAACCCCTCCCAAGGTATGTAACCATTATGTCATGTAACACTATCACCTACAGCTGCTCAGACAGACAGCATGGTCTGATTTCTACCATACTTTATCTCTGAAATGACGGTTGATTTAATGGCTGGTGTTTTGAATATCAGGTTAGACTGGTCCTAACCGGGGGCCAGTCATGACATATTGTATAAAATACCAGAAATGTGGAGCAGGCAGAAGTATGAACCAGACCATTAAGGGTGCGCAGACATTTATCTGCATCTGTTCAACCAAAAACATCCATCTATTCGGATAGAGGACCAGAAGTAAGCATGATTTATATCGGAAGCGTTATATATTTTTTATTGTACGATACAAGATGAGAACAGATGTTATCAAATTGACATTAGATGAAAGAAAGTCATGTAAAACTTTCAAACATATTTCTTGGAAATGCTATTGTGCCTTCAAAGCATCAAACTGATTTAATATTGGCATATAATTATGAATATATATATTTCTACCTCATCTATTTTTTACTAAAACTAAAAGTTTTAATAACTGAAGTTGAACCCCGCCTTTAACTGGGAGGCATTGAACAATCAAAAATATTTTGATGTAACTAGTAATGTATGATTACCAGTATGATGTCAACAGTATTACATAACAGTAATAGTATACACTTTTTTGTATAGTTTTCTCTCATCTCTTTATGCAGCCTGTAGATGATTACGACTGAGCCAAAGAACCACTTTCAGTGCTATTTAGCACCTTTTCTGTTAAGAGTGTAGAACAGCAGGCATACAGTTGACACCTCACCTTCCCTGCTAAATCAGCTGTTATTTTTATGCAGCCTGTAGACTAATATGTAGGCTGCCCAGTGCCCATACAATTTTGTTGTTCTCGGACAATAGTTTAATCTAATGAATCTATTCTAATATTTGTGGTGATGATTTAAGACAAGCTTTCTCTAGGCTTTTGGAAATGTAGGGGAGACCTCGCTCATCATGTAGCAGCGGAGATACGAGAGTAAACTCAAGAACCCTCTCTGCACCGCCCCCTCGCCTCAAATAGATCCGCCATCAGCTCCATTGTTAAATCTTTCAAAATGTTCAGTTGCTATTGCATACACTTATCTGTGTTTAATTACACATGAGTGCATGCTTACCAACTGTTTTGCCTGTTTTATTGCAACACTACCATCACCGACATCTAAGAAGGGAGATCCCCCCTTGAATGGCCCTTCTAAGGTTTCTCTCCTCCACATTGCCTGTGGTGCATTTTTTCCTATTGCTAGGTTTTAGTGAGTTGTTCCTTCCTTTCCTGTTTTTGTTTTGTTCTTGGTTTATTGTGATGTTTCTTCTTGACTTGTTTAAAGAAGACGTGTCAGGCCCATGGGGACATTAACGTGTGTTGTCGGGCCTTACAAATACATTTGATTTGATTTAAAGGGGAACTATCTTATAAATGGCCTTTTCCAGTGTTTAGCATTATTTTCTAGCTATGTGGACTTATATTAACAGGATCTATGTCTCTAATTCTCAATTTGGCGCATTCTTCCAATTCTCATCTCACAATATTGTCCCTCACTCAAGTGAGTCATCTGAAAGCTTAGCGTATCTGTGACGTCAGAGGTTTCACATCTGCATAATAACGTCCACCCCATCTATGCTTGTAGCCAACTGCCAGCTATGCATATATGCTTGTAGCCAACTGCCAGCCACCTGTATTACTCATTAAGAGAGACCGCTTGGCCCCTGCGCATCAATGTCTCTCTCTCTCTGTCACTCAAATCGCATTCAGAGTATGGGCAGGCGGAGCCCAGCCTCAAAACGGCTTAAAATTTTGAGGTAGAAAAATGCTGTTTTTGAGTACAATGATTTTTTTTTTTTAAACCTTACAGATGTGTTCCATAAACTCACAGGAATTGTGTAAAATTGCACAAATAGTGAAAGAAATAGTAAAATAGTTCCCCTTTAAGAAAACATATTTTTATTGTATTTCCCCTGATGCATGCTCATCCCTACATGCCATAGGCCCTACATCTATGGCAGGGGCATGACTTGTATGCATCATGAGGTCCGTCGGAAATCATTCCCACAGTGCCTTGCTTCTTTTATCCAATTGCCGGTCTAAGGTTGGGTTGAAAGACACTGGTATTGCACTTTGGTAGTCCAATATATTGTAGGCTCAATTCTGAGAGGCAGATGCAGTGGCATTAGATACAGTTGAGTTGACTCTGAATAGAAATGTTTAGCACAGGATCAAAGTAGACATACCCGACACAGAAGCATAACCACAGGATCAAACTAGCCATACCTGGCACTGAAGCATAATCCCTTAATTCTGCATTGCTCTTCTCGTTAAGTAATTTTGGAAATGTGTGGTGACCGTGACGTCGACATGACATACTTTGTCAGTGGTTCAGTAGAATCTGCATGAAGTTGCATCGATGTTAAGTGTTTTTAAAAGACAAAACCGTTGTTTACAGAGACTTCTCTGGATCATCAACCAGGCGTCGGCGGAGAAACCAAAAGAAGGAGCATATTATAGAAACAACATAAACAACTGCAGGGATAGTAGTGAATTTAAATGTTTTATAGCTTTATTTTTCCATTTGTTAAAACCATTCTCCCCAACCCCCGCAGTCTGAAGTCCAGTTATATATATTGCATCATTGCAAAGAACAGATACGAAGGCAAACATTTCCCACTTTTTCCCTTCGAGAAAACAAACAAACAGCATTGATAAAAACACGTTAAAAATGGCTGACAGAGCAAAGCACCGACAGAGAGCATGATGGGATAATAGAGGCTATGCTGCCAATGTCAAATAGTAGAACGATCTACACACATTTTCGGGGCCCCCCCCTCCACGAGATCACATAGGCACGTGCCTATGCATTAACACGGCCCTGGTACCTACAGTACGTGTGTGTATGCAGTATGTGTGTGTGTGCAGTACCTACAGTACGTGCGTGTGTGTATGTGTGTATGCAGTACCTACAGTACGTGTGTGTATGCAGTACCTACAGTACGTGCGTGTGTGTGTATGCAGTACCTACAGTACGTGTGTGTATGCAGTACCTACAGTACGTGTGTGTATGCAGTACCTACACCAGTGTGTTTGCACTGGTGTAAAGAAAATAACCTTTTTCGTTGGTAAATCTATTCCATCATTTCCGACCTACAATTTATAGTCCTATATTTTGTGTAGACTTACTTGTGTGTAGATTATTAAAGCACCTACGGGAGGCCGCAATTCGAAACTGGCCCAGGTAAATGTCCAACCCGTGTACCTGTGTCGTGTATGTCATAAATGTTATGAATTGAAAATGGGGGACCCTGATGTAAACAAGACAAACGTCTTTCTCTGGTCTGCATCCCCTTAACAATTGTGTGTGTATTGAGCCGTACTGTATTGTACCCATTCTGCAATCTGTTCAATCAATCAATCAATCAATCAATCAATCAATCAATCAATCAATCAATCAATCAATCAGTTCCTTGGTGGGGTTAGTCACCCGCTAGTGGCAAGTTACCAGCTGAGCCATGCCTCAAATCTAACAGATTTTGAATTGGTGGCAGGTGGTAATTAACAGCTTCACACGTCGTGTTTACAATGAGTGGTTGATTTGGCTTAAAGATGTCCATGACGTTTTAAATCATAAACATATTAAAAAAAAATAGCCAATGTTCATAGCCATCTGGCTAAAGTGGGTAATCATGCTTCCCAAGATCCCCCCCCCACCCTGTTTGACCTCTGACCCCTGTAAATAAAAACACCATCACCGCTACCCTATTCATAAATATATACATAATATCCAGGGTAAAAAGTAACAGGAGTTGGGTTGGTCGGTTCTTTTATTTAACCGATAAATGCATTCAAGTCATCGGCTAAACTGTTTACTGCAAATCAAGAGACTCTCCTCACCCTGTGTTTTTTTTATTCTGATATAGGACTCTGCTTTATGTACAAATGTAAACACAAACAAGGGTTCAGATATAGATGATCTCCCAATCAAACCAGATATACAAAACCATGAAGACACTTCCTCTTCGGTTCCTCCTCTCGCCACTAGGGGTCCCCATAACAGAACGATGATGCCGTCACAAGACCCTGGTGATGCCTACTGGCTTTTACTGCACTAGTATAATATATAGTGGGCATTTACAGTGTACTAGCTCAGATCATTTTGTAGTTCAATGACAGATAAGTTCACCGGGCCCAATACAATGTCCATGTGTCCGTGGACAAACGGTATTGTGGAGATATTGTGTGTTCATGGAGATATTGTGTTCATAGTTTTCGAGTTCATGGACATACGTATTGAGATATGTTGTGTGTTCATAGTTATCAAGTTCATGTGTTCGTGGACAAGCGGTGTTGTGGAGATACCGGTCTCAGAACATGAACCCTGGCAAAGCGTCAGACGCCGTTTTTAACTCTGATCCCAATGCTTTCCAAAACAAAAAAAGGTGATGAATCAAGGTAGATGATCGGTAACCACCCAGAGGAGAGGGAGAACTCTTTATGGGCTAAAGTGCTGATTTTAAAAAGGGGAGGAGGAGGGATAAAATGTTGGGACAAAGCACGAGGAGGAGACGATGACATCGCAGCAGAGCCAGAGTCGGGGAGGTTTCCGAACTGGGCGGTGCGACACATGCGCAGTGCTAGTCTGCGACACGGACCCACGCGGGACAATGGACTGTGCATCTGTCGCTTGCCCGGTTCTGACTGAGAGGCCGCGATGAGAAAGCCTCCTCCGCCTAGCGTTCCCCCCCCCCGGCGGGAGGGAGGGAGGGAGGAAAGGAGAGGAGTGTGGCTGAACGGAGTTGTGGAACAGGCAGGGGCATCATTCCTCATTCCTTGTCGTTAAATCAGTACTTAGCAACCAGGTTGCTCTTTGAATCCCCAAACAACAATTAAATGTACATGCGCTTATGGCAAGAGCAAGGCACACACACGCACACACACACACACACACAATGATTAAGCCCTCATAGGCAAGCTCACAGACATCACTACCCACCCCCCCTCCCCCCAACAGTCAGCAGGCCTAGGCCGCCGCCTCCTCCTCAGGGTCTCTGTTTCTCTTGTAGATTGGCATGTTGATGCTGTGGAAGGCCGGCACCCAGCGGTTGTCGTGGAGACCCACGTTGCAGCCGACCGTGTCCCTGCGCGCGCCGTGGCAGCACATCCAGAAGCCGGGGCCGTACGGCATGGCCTGGCAGTAGGGCTTGTGGTGCCAGCGGCAGAGGGACACGTCGCCGCGGCCGTAGCGCCGCTTGCACTGCTTGCACGGGTCGTCGCGGTAGCGCGAGTCGCACACCCAGAGGGAGTCGGCGGGCCGCACGCCGTAGTGCTCGATGACAAACTTGAAGTAGAGGCAGGTGCACTTGAGGGCCACCAGGCTCTGCGTGGGCAGCAGGGAGAAGATCTGGACCACGATGTGGTCGGGGAGGTAGGCCAGGTACTGCTGCGGCTCCAGGAGGAGCTGGATCTTGAAGCGCATCTCCAGGAACTCGTGAGACACCATGCGGCGCAGCGGGAAAGGCACGATGGAGGACTCCCGGCTGGCACCGCCTTCCTCCTCCTCCTCCTCTAGCTCCACGTCCTCCCCGCCGTGGTCTTTTATACTCGTTTCCTCCCTTTTGTTTTCAGAGTTCTCGACGCGTGAGGGAGACTGTGGAAGCAGGAGGATGGGAGGAGAGATGATGACAGCTTCCAGGTTAAAGGTTAAACAGAGTTCAGAGTCTGTGGCTGCGTGTGGGTGGGAGGAGGGCTGGGCAGGGTGGGACAGCGTGTGCGACTCGGACCCGGGGGGCTGGGAGAGCGGAGAGAAGAACAGCATGCCCGGAAGAGGCTCCTTGGACTCAGCCTGACTAGGAGAGTCTGTGCTTGGCTGGCGGGGTTGGAGCCGGAGCGTGGCTTCAGATGGGCTCTGGAGCTTTAAGTGTACACAGGACTGGGAGTGATACTGGGTATGTGGCTCCCCCACGGTGCTCCCCAGGCTCAGGCACCTTCCTCCGGCCTCGACGCTGCTCTCCATGGCCTCTCCGCCCAGGACCGGAGCTTCACAGCTCGCGGCGACATCAGGGGAGACCGGCGCACGGGAGGAGGGTGAAGCGAGGGCTGAATCGTGGGAAACGCACTTGTTTCTGGGTTCGACCACGGGGCTGGCTGGCCTCACACCGGAGCTGAAGGAGGGGGCCAGGCTCTGCACGTCCAGTGGTGATGGAGAGGGTGGCCGAGCGGACACTGAGCAGGCGTCCGCTCCGGCCAGTAGCACGCGGCCCACCGTCCTCCTCAGGCTGTTGTTCCGGGAGAGATCCCCTCCCACCACACACCGTCTCTTCAGGCACTCAGACTCCAGCTTGGCCACCATGTCGGACACCCTCACACACTCCTCCTCCTCCTCCTCCTCCTCGCCCCCTGCTGGGTCTGTGACTGGAGGAGCAGGAGCCTTGGATAAAGTGATGCTAGTGGAGCTCCGCTGGACAGAAACCACCACCGGCTTGGAGTCCAGCTGCTGCTGTTGCTCGTTGGCCCTCTGCTCCAGGAACGCTACCATCTCCACCACAGAGACGGTCTTCCCTCCCTCCTCTCCCTCTCCTCCCTCCTCCACCACCACCACCACCACCTCCTCCTCCTCCTCCTCCTCCCCCACCGCTGGACTCTCGCCTTCGGTCACCCCGCCCTCGGGCACGCGAGGTGGCTGGCCGAGGGCCACCTTGGCTGGGGTGACCTCTGCGGGTGCGTGGCCCTGTTGCGGGGGCTCCTTGGTTCTCTGGTCTTGGAGGAGGAGGAGGTGGTGATGGTGGTGGTGGTGATTGTGGTGATGGTGTCCGCCGCCCGACCTCCTCCGCCGCTTGGCCGTGGTGCCCTCCCCTTCCCAGCTGCCCTTCACCTTCATGGTCACCGAGCGCGACGGCGCCGACACAGGGGGCGGGGGGCCTGAACCCTCAGTGTCCGGCGCAGGGTCCCCGCCGCTGGAGCCGCAGCGGACGTTCAGATTCCCGCTCAAACTCCCGTCACTGCAGTCGGTCTCGCTGCCGCCGCCGTCGGTTCTCCCCGAGGCCGAGGCGAAGATGGCGATCTTCTCCTTGGTGTTCCCCGGTTTGATGACGGCCCAGATGTCCAGCGGGCCCCCCTCTCCGTCCTCCCCGCCGGACTGGTACAGACTCAGGGGGCCGTCGTTCTCGGAGCCCATGGGGGCGGAGGAGGAGAGGAAGAGCAGCGAGGTGGTGAAGGTAGATGTGGTGGTGGTGGTGGTGGAGGAGGAGGAGATCCTGGCCTTGCGCGCCCAGGTGGTGTAGAACTCCCCCTGGTGGCTGAGCCGGTGCGAGCCTGCGTTGTTGTTAAGGTTGTGTACATTACTGTTGTTGTTTACGGGGTTACTTCGCCTGAGCGTATTGGTCGAGATCACGCTGAAAGGGTACCGCCCGCCACTTCCGACCCCGCCCACGTTCCCCTGGTTATTGTTGCTGGGCGATCCGTTGACGGCGCGGGTGATGCATGCCTGCCGGACGCCCCGGTCCGCCCTGAGCAGAGCTCCCTGTTGCCCCACATGGTGACTCCCTCTCTGGGCAGGACCCTGGACACCCCCTGGCTCCAGCCGGAGCTCGCTCTTCACCAGCTTGGGGTATGGCTTGAGGTGCATGGTCGACCTAGAGGTAGAGAGAGAGAGAGAGAGAGAGAGACATTAAGATTAAGTCTGGCTGAATCTTAAATGTATATTTGATTTGCGATTGAGTTGCATCGAGATGATCAACAGAGACACCAATGGAGGCGAACAGACGTCCACTTGAAAATATTAGCTCTCCCTCTTCCTCAATCGCTTTCACTCTTTTTGCATTTGACAGAATAGCTATGGTTAACTCAAAACCAAATGCCAACGAAAACGCACAACATGGCCTCCTGGACTCCCTCCGTTGTGTTGTGGCGTCTCAGGTGACGCCAGCGAGTAGAGTAACTCCTTCCTCTACTCACGGTAACAATCCTCCTCCTAATCAATATAAACTAAGATGTGGCAGTAAAATAGAGTTTTACTGAGAGAGAGAGAGAGAGAGAGAGAGAGAGAGAGAGAGAGAGAGAGAGAGAGAGAGAGAGAGAGAGAGAGAGAGAGATGGTAATGAGTATGAGAGAGAGAGACGGGGAAGAAAGATATATTCAGAGAGAGACAAAGAAATAAGAATAATAAGCATTATGCTTCAGCCTGTATCATTTCAGTCACTGCAAAAATGAAAGACTGTTGACGGTCTGGAATGATTGTGCATTATTGTATTGTGTGTGATGACTGAATAAAATATTACCACTACTACCACCACCACCACCACAACCACTATTACTACCACCACCACTACCACCACCACTACATTTACATTTTAATTTAGTCATTTAGCTGACGCTTTTATCCGACAAGTCATCAGGTCAGGAAGGGCACAACTCTATCAGCTGAGTAACAATGTTCATCAAAGTGCTGAGTGCTACAATAAATACTTACTTACTTACAATGTACCGGTAGGTTAGTAAATTAGTGCATGACAGTAAGGTTAGTTAGGGTTAGTTCGTTTTTTTTTCATTTGGGGTATTGATAGAAGTGCCACTACTACTACTATTACTACCACCACCACCACCAACTACTATTACTACTACTGCTATTACTACCACCACCACCATTACTACCACCACCACCATTACTACCACCACCACCATTACTACCACCACCACCATTACTACTACTACCACCACTAACTACTATTACTACTACTGCTATTACTACCACCACCACTACCACTATTACCACCACCACCACTATTACTACTACTACCACCACCACCACTATTACTACCACCACCACTACCACTATTACTACTAGTACTACCACCACCACTATTACTACTACTGCTATTACTACTATTACTACCACCACCACTACCACTATTACTACTACTACCACCACCACCAACTATTACTACTACTACCACCACCACCACTATTACTACTACTGCTATTACTACCACCACCACCACCACCACTATTACTACTACTACCACCACCACCACTATTACTACTACTGCTATTACTACCACCACCACGATTACTACTACTACCACCACCACTACCACTATTACTACTACTACCACCACCAACTCTATTACTACTACTACCACCACCACCACCATTACTACTACCACCACCACTATTACTACTACCACCACCATTACTACTACTATTACTACTACCACCACTACTATTACTACTACCACCACTACTGCTATTACTACTACCACCACCACTACTATTACTACTACCACCACCACTACCACCACCACCACTATTACTACTACTACTACAAAAACAAAGCAAGAAGAGAGCAAAGAGGACAAGAGGAGAAAGAGGTTGTCATGTCAACATCTCCCGCAGGCCTGACCCTCCATGTTGAGGAGGATCTCATTTTGAATTTCCCTTCTGAGGCGTCTTCCCTTTTGTCCTATTAAGGTTTTGAGGGAGTCGTTTTTCACCCTTATCTTTATTAAGGGTTAAGGCTTGTGAAGCCTGTTGAGACATGTATTGTGATAGTTTTAAGTTTCAGGTTTTTTATGTTTATTTTGTCACACGATACATCCCTATCCTTTTAGAGTGCGATTATTTGGTTTCTTGGCTCCTCGCCCCTGGCAACAGCATCAACACAAAGCAGTGCAAACATCAATCAATAGGAACAGTGTTTAAGAGTTAAAACATTGCAGGCGCAGCGTATATAAAAAATGTGCCACAAACAACTAAAACCGAGACAGCAGCTCTCTGGCAGCTCTCCTACACAATGGAGGCCGGCTAATGGTTCATCTTTAAATACTTAACCTGCAAACACAAGATCATTCTGACAGCACAGTGTTGATGTAACTACGACCGTTCACTGTGACAATACACAGAGGGTTAACCCTTTCACCGCCACACGGCAGCCGGTGACCATCGGTTGTGTGATAGTAAAGGGTTAACCTTCTGTCGTGTGGCAGTGAAAGGGTTAAACAGATGCCAGACAGCTGGAGGACAGGAGATGAGCAGTTGGGGGGACCAGTGACCTAGCTGGGGGGCGTGGTCAAGGCATGCCGGCTGTCACTTTTACACATGTCGATTCGGCAATGTGACGACCTCTGCTGCTGGCTTAGTCAAGAGAGAGTCTGGCTTAATGCCAGAACAACGCCCCCCCCCCCCCCCACTCCGTTCTCCACCGGCGAGGCAGAATAACGGTGCAATGTTAAGTGGACTGCATTTATAATATAAAAGCTTTTATCCAAAGCACTTTACAATTTTGTTCCTCACATTTGACCCATTCACTCACACGTTCACACACCGACGGCGGCGGCGGCCGTGCGAGGTGCCGACCCTGTTCATCGGGAGCAGTTAGGGGGTTAAGTGTCTTGCTCGAGGACACTTCGACACGCTGCCGGGAGTAGCGGGAATAGAACAGGGAACCTTCCGATTACCGGATGACCGCTCTACCTCCTGAGTTGGAGATAATCCCATCTGCAACAGGCGGCTGTGTAAAAGTGTTTGTCGTGAAGCTAAAGAGCAGCTACTCAGTCCTGAGTCCTCACTGGTGTTTCTGGATAATTATATGTTATACTGGAGGATAATCTGGATACACCATGTTATACTGGAGGATAATCTGGATACACCATGTTATACTGGAGGATAATCTGGATACACCATCATGTTATACTGGAGGATAATCTGGATACACCATGTTATACTGGAGGATAATCTGGATACATCATGTTATACTGGAGGATAATCTGGATACACCATGTTATACTGGAGGATAATCTGGATACACCATCATGTTATACTGGAGGATAATCTGGATACACCATGTTATACTGGAGGATAATCTGGATACACCATGTTATACTGGAGGATAATCTGGATACACCATCATGTTATACTGGAGGATAATCTGGATACACCATGTTATACTGGAGGATAATCTGGATACATCATGTTATACTGGAGGATAATCTGGATACACCATCATGTTATACTGGAGGATAATCTGGATACACCATGTTATACTGGAGGATAATCTGGATACACCATGTTATACTGGAGGATAATCTGGATACACCATGTTATACTAGAGGATAATCTGGATACACCATGTTATACTGGAGGATAATCTGGATACACCATGTTATACTAGAGGATAATCTGGATACACCATGTTATACTAGAGGATAATCTGGATACACCATGTTATACTGGGGGATAATCTGGATACACCATGTTATACTGGAGGATAATCTGGATACATCATGTTATACTGGAGGATAATCTGGATACACCATCATGTTATACTGGAGGATAATCTGGATACACCATGTTATACTGGAGGATAATCTGGATACACCATGTTATACTGGAGGATAATCTGGATACACCATGTTATACTGGAGGATAATCTGGATACACCATGTTATACTAGAGGATAATCTGGATACACCATGTTATACTGGAGGATAATCTGGATACACCATGTTATACTAGAGGATAATCTGGATACACCATGTTATACTGGAGGATAATCTGGATACACCATGTTATACTAGAGGATAATCTGGATACACCATGTTATACTAGAGGATAATCTGGATACACCATGTTATACTGGAGGATAATCTGGATACACCACGTTATACTGGAGGATAACCTGGATACACCATGTTATACTGGAGGATAATCTGGATACACCACCACGTTATACTGGAGGATAATCTGGATACACCATGTTATACTGGAGGATAATCTGGATACACCACGTTATACTGGAGGATAATCTGGATACACCATCATGTTATACTGGAGGATAATCTGGATACACCACGTTATACTGGAGGATAATCTGGATACACCACGTTATACTGGAGGATAATCTGGATACACCATGTTATACTGGAGGATAATCTGGATACATCATGTTATACTGGAGGATAATCTGGATACACCATCATGTTATACTGGAGGATAATCTGGATACACCATCATGTTATACTGGAGGATAATCTGGATACACCATCATGTTATACTGGAGGATAATCTGGATACATCATGTTATACTGGAGGATAATCTGGATACACCATGTTATACTGGAGGATAATCTGGATACACCACGTTATACTGGAGGATAATCTGGATACACCACCATGTTATACTGGAGGATAATCTGGATACACCACGTTATACTGGAGGATAATCTGGATACATCATGTTATACTGGAGGATAATCTGGATACACCATGTTATACTGGAGGATAATCTGGATACACCATGTTATACTGGAGGATAATCTGGATACACCATGTTATACTTAAATATGCGTACCTACTGTACTATTCCCCTAAACCACTACAAAGCTGGGTAGTAAGTGCCATGGACAAGTGTACCAGTGCAAGTGGACCAGTGTACTCACTCACTCTTGGCTGAATCTTGTGGTGATGTAAAAACATCTGCATCATAGCAGGCTCAGGACGGGCAAAGTAGTCTATAGCCTGTTCATCCCTGTCTCTCTCCTCCACAACCTGGCTTGACTATAAGGAGAGAGAGATGATTACAATTAACTGGTACATTCAGGTCCAGAATTGTTGGAATTCCCTGACAAAGATGTGCAAAAAGCTGTACAATTTAAACAATACCATACTGGTAATGAGCAAATAGTTGTTTATTCAATGAATGCATGGAGCCGTTCCATCTTATTTCATTTGATACTAACTACTCAGTTCATACATATTTCAAGTATTCAAATATCAATGATGAATATTGCATAAGGTTTACACAGTTAATAGATCACCTTCTTGTTTTATATTCATGTTCAGAGAGGAGTAATAGTTAGATCTTTGTATGTGATTTATATGGCAATTAAATCAATGGTGTGCTTGTTTGTTTGGAGAGTTTGACCTAGTTAAGTGAAGGTGCATGATCAATAGACAGCACAAAAACAATTTGTGTAGGTGGAGACTAGAGCTACCACAGATAGTAATAAGTTATAAGAGTAAGTAATCCATACCATATAGCATATATATCCTAATAGTTACCGTATTACTAGGGCTGTCTTAAATACTTCGAAGCTTTGTTCGATGGGCATGGGATTCGAATATGAAAATAAAATGAGATTATAAAAAAAAAATATATATATATATATATATATGATTTTTTATTTATTTTTGCTAAATCAACTCTGCCTCCCTTTGTTAACTACAACAAGCAATGCTGTTTGTTATTTAAGATGAGGTCGGACTCGGCACTGACAGATTTGTGTTCATTGTGCTGCTTTTATAAAGCCTCAAATGACTGCTTACAAACTTTACAGCACTGACAAAGTTAAACAAAGTGCTGTACAAGTCCCACAACATTAAAAAAAAAATAATAAAAAAGAAATAACATTTATTTTATTTTTTATCTCGAAGCTTCGAATTAAAATCGAATCTCGGCCCTGAAGCTTCGAATTCCATTTTTTTTTTATTGAAGGTCAGCCCTACTTATTATCCATACTTTGCTGCCTGTTGTGAATGTGTTTTTCCCTGTAGGCTAATACATAAGTAGGCATACATTTTTGCAGTTGAGCAAAAATTTGCAGTAGAGAGTAGGCTATATGTGCTGTGTTTTTATGTCTTCCATCGAGGACCACCTTGGAAATAAGTGTTTTAGGATGCTCGATATTGGCTTTTTTACCGATACCGATATACCGATATTGTCCAACTCTTAATTTCCGATACCGATATCAACCGATATATGCAGGGTCCCCCCCCCCCCCAAAAAACTGAATAATTTCAGGTAATTAACATTACATATCTCTTGTCGTGTAATTAACACAACATTATGCATACTTTGACAATAAATAAAAAAAATTAAACATACCGATATTTTCCGATATCACATTTTTATGCCAATATCGGCCGATAATATCGGTAGGCCGATAATATCGGACATCCCTAGTTTTAATTAATGCTTTTAGGTGATATCCTCAGGAATACAAATTGGTCAAGATAATTTATGATGTGTTTTTAATTTCCAAATACAAATCTAATCAAATAAAAAAAGCAGTTTTTTTTGAGCTACAGGTGTTGTATACAGCCTTTTCATGCATCTTTATCAAGGGAACCCTTATCCTAATGATTTTTTAAATAATATTATGATGATACGATATGGACCTAGTAGTTGGGTCATCTGTGGCACTTCGTTTCTCAATGGATTTGTCATCTAGGAGGGTTAATAAACTAATTTAGCCGGGGTGTATTTTTTAAAAAGGCGGGGGAAATTTGTGAGAGACCAAAATCCAAAATGGCTGCCATGGAAATTAACTTTTTAATGGTTTGACCTACAATGATGCACAATACATGGTACCAGCCCCGTCTCAGTCATGTACCAGCCCCCTCTCAGTCATGTACCAGCCAGCCCCCTCTCAGTCATGTACCAGCCCCCTCTCAGTCATGTACCAGCCCCCTCTCAGTCATGTACCAGCCAGCCTCCTCTCAGTCATGTATACCAGCCTCCTCTCAGTCATGTATACCAGCCCCCTCTCAGTCCTGTATACCAGCCTCCTCTCAGTCATGTATACCAGCCCCCTCTCAGTCCTGTATACCAGCCCCCTCTCAGTCCTGTATACCAGCCCCCTCTCAGTCCTGTATACCAGCCTCCTCTCAGTCCTGTATACCAGCCCCCTCTCAGTCCTGTATACCAGCCCCCTCTCAGTCCTGTATACCAGCCCCCTCTCAGTCATGTATACCAGCCCCCTCTCAGTCAACTACCAGCCCCCTCTCAGTCATGTACCACAGCCCCATCTCAGCCATGTACCACAGCCCCCTCTCAGTCATGTACCACAGCCCCCTCTCAGTCATGTACCACAGCCCCATCTCAGTCATGTACCACAGCCCCATCTCAGTCATGTACCACAGCCCCATCTCAGTCATGTACCACAGCCCCATCTCAGTCATGTACCACAGCCCCATCTCAGTCATGTACCAGCCCCCCTCTCAGTCATGTACCACAGCCCCATCTTAGTCATGTACCAGCCCCCCTCTGTCATGTACCAGCCCCCTCTCAGTCCTGTACAGGGCTCTATGCTAACCTTTTCCCCAAGGAGCACATGTGCTCCAAAATGAAAAAATTTAGGAGCACACAAAGAAACAGAGCACAGTGAAAATATTTCAAGTAACAGTTTTTTTTTTTTGTTAAAAAATAAATGTATATTTGTACTGTGCGTGCATGTGCAAACGGGAACGGGAAACACATCTGTGCAATAGCACATACCACCAAAGTCACTGGCCCACTGTGTGCATGTATCTGCGTGTGCAAACGGGAATGGGACACAGACATGTGAACTATTAAGTGATTAATGCCTACTGTGGCAAAGTTGTAGCGAACAACTAGGCCTAATAAAAAAGGCAGCGACATTGAACTACTGCTACAAAAGTAACAGTCACTTAACTTTAATGATACATATCTACTGTCTCCTCCTACCGTCTCCTCCTACTGTCTCCTCCTACAGTCCTCTCCTACTGTCTCCTCCTACTGTCTCCTCCTACCGTCTCCTCCTACTGTCTCCTCCTACAGTCCTCTCCTACTGTCTCCTCCTACTGTCTCCTCCTAGAGCACCATCCCTGGGAACGGCCAGAGAAGCCGCGGACTCGACTTCATGAGAGGGACTTCAGGGGAGATGTTCCTCGTGGTCGATTCCCGTCCTAAATGGATGAATGTATATCCAGTAAGTACAGCGATCGGTCATGGAACCAGTGAGACACATCCCCAGATGTTGCAGAGTGATAATGCCACTCGCCGGTTTGAAGATTATGAGTAAAAAAAATGGAATTAAATGTGTGACTTCGGCCTCTTTTCATCATCCCATCAGACGGATCCTCTGAACCGACGGCTCAGACCTTCAAAGAGGGGATGAAGAGGAGGAGGACGAGATGAAGAGGAGGAGGAGGGGATGAAGATGAGGACGGGAGAGCTTGGGAACTAAAGTGAAGTGTGCAGATTCCCGTTTTGGTTATAATCACCCCACCCTCTACCATTATACAATATAATTTTATTATAATTTATAATTATATTTATATTATATATATTATATAAACCATTATATTAAACAGGAGGGAAGACTGTCGAGTTTTAAACTGTGGATACCAAACAGAGAAGGTAAAGACGACTTTGAACTGTTGAACAGTAATCCAGAACAATTTTATTGCACTGTAAAATATATATATTTTTTAATCTATTCTACAATTGTATTGCACTGCACTATTTTACTCTGTCTATTTTATTATTGTCTATTTAAAACTGAATCAAACGATAAACAAGGTGGCCTGTTGGGATGTTGGATCCTAATGTGAAAAACTGTGATTTTATGTCTGCACTTAATGTGCTCATTTTATGTCTTATTTTCTGTCGTGAAGCACTTTGAGCTGCAGTTTCTGTATGAAAGGTGCTATACAAATAAAGTTTATTATTATTATTATTATTATTATTATTATTATTATTATTATTATTATTATTATTATTATTATTATTATTATTATTTTTTTATCCACTTTTTCTCCCATTTTTCTATATTTTCTCCCATCCCAATTTCGTATCATCCAATTCAACCCTCCCCTGTCACGAACGCTGTTTCTTGCCTCCCACAAGCCGGCTGCAATGTGGACTAAGTCATACATAGCACAAGTCCCCTCCGGTACTTGAGGTAACAGCAGTCGCATCTTTTCACCTGCGCAGCTCGATCTCTCAGTGTCGAGGAGTAACGCGTGGGAGGCTCACGCTGCCCCCGACACTTCCTGATTCTACTGCGCAGGCGCACCAACCGACTTGTAGGAGTCGCTTGTTCACAACGCCCGATCCCCACCCTTCAGTTTCCCTCCCCGTAATACGGCCAATGTGTATTACTGCGGACGACCAGCTAAACTGAAAACAATGTGGAGAGCTGGATTCGAACACGCGAATCCTAGCGTCTCCACACTGGTGGCGAGTGCCTTGCCCACTACACCACCTAGCCGCCCCTTATTATTATTATTATTATTATTATTAATTATTACCACAGGCCTGTGTCCCCCCCCCCCCCCCCCCCCAGCAAGAGAGGCTGATGTCCTGGAGGCCTAGGTCCGTCTTTGACCCCTGTTACTCCCGGATTTGAAATCCAAGATGGGAAAGAAAACCGTAGACAAAAAGCTGAATCATGATGACACAAATATCAAACTCAGATGTTTTGCACCTGGTGATCAAGTTCTTACAAAAAAAAAAAAAAGATTATGGCTATAATGATCCCAAATGGATCCCCACAATCAGTGAGATACGCACAGGTCCACAGTCTGAGGTCATACACAGTTCTCACTGGAAATGGACATTTCTGAAATAGATCCCAGTACACCCAAGTTTTTTTTCTTCTTCTTTCAGTTAACCCTTTCACTGCCGCACTACCAAACGGTTAACCCTTTTCACTGAGACAATACACAGAAGGCGACCGTCGGCTGTGTGATAGTAAAGGGTTAACCTTCTGTCATGTGGCAGTGAAAGGGTTAAGTGTTGGCTGCAGATCTAAGAAGGGGGGGGGGGGGGGGGTTACCACCCTGAGACTAGGCTCCGTCTATGTGAAGAAGACCCATTGTCACGTATGTGATCTCTTGTCGTCTGTGGAAAGCTGATAAAGAGTCAGTAAAGCTGAATAAAAGCTACTTATGGAGTCCTGCGTCCTCGCTGATGTCTTTGGATAGATAGATACACTCCAACGTAGGGCTGGGCGATATGCCTAAATATTACATCACGATATTTTCTGACCTTTCGGCGATACATGATACACATCACAATGTTTTTCCTTTTTTCCCCCAAACAATTCATTATGAGGCTTACCAAGACAGTATTTGAGTTTGCAAGCTAACATTAAAGACAAGACCCATGCATTTAGCATTTTTATATTATATATTGCATATATTTATCATTTTAATGAAACTTTACCTTTACTACCAACGTTAAGTCGAGTTAATTGATTCATACTACACTAGTACACGTATGATCATCAATCCAATAATGAACACATATATATAGGCCTATCTTGTCATTTTAAACAAGTTACCATTCATTCATTATGCAATACCCACAGCAAAATTAACACGCTGTGTTGAGAGAGCGAGAGCGAGCGAGAGCGAGCGAGAGCGAGCGAGAGCGAGCGAGAGCGAGCGAGAGCGAGCGAGAGCGAGCGAGAGCGAGCGAGAGAGAGAGAGAGAGAGCGAGACAGAGAGACAGAGAGAGACCGCATTAACTCATTAACTCACTGTTTAGTTGAAACGTGGTCCAGCCGGAGGGCTTGATAAAGTGTATAATGTCCACTGTCCCACAGTCCCAGACTGTTGTTGTCGATGTATATCCACTGTCCAGAGTGACTGCATCACAACACAACAGCATCGAGTAACTAACTAACTAACTTCCTAACCAGAAACTGGCGTCGGCCAATCAGAGAGAGCGTCTCCGAGAAATGCGGTTACGGAAAATACTGGCGTCGGCCAATCAGAGAGCGTCTCCGAGAAATGCGGCTACGGAAAGTATCGCCGCTGCTTGCTTAGATGATAATAGATCGCTTGGAAAAGCGCCCGGCTTCCATCATAATACATCATATTTCAACGCACAGCGCGTTACGCACTGATTGGCTGCGACGGATACAGTGATGAAACCAGTGGACGCCCACTGTAAGCCCTATTGCGTCTAGCCCGAGAGAAATGCGGCTATGGAAAGAATAGAGGCCTATTGCGTCCAGCCCGAGAGAAATGCAGCTACGGAAAGAATAGAGGCCTATTGCGTCCAGCCCGAGAGAAATGCGGCTACGGAAAGGAGTCACTTCCTGTTAATGAAAACAATTATTTATATTTGATATATTAACGTTATATTGTGCATTGGAAACACAAACACTTAAAATGAGTAAATATTATTCATTTTAAACATATTTATTTTATTTATAGGCTACAAGCATAGATGCATAGCTGGCAGTTGGCTACAAGCATAGATGCATAGCTGGCAGTTGGCTACAAGCATAGATGGGGCGGGCGTTATTATGCAGATGTAAACCTCTGACGTCACAGATACGCAACATTTCAGATGACTCACTTGAGTGAGGGACAATATTGTGAGATGAGAATTGGAAGAAGTGCCAAATTGAGAATTAGAGACATAGATCCTATTAATATAAGTCCACATAGCTAGAAAATAATGCTAAACACTGGAAAAGGCCATTTATAAGATAGTTCCCCTTTAAGGTTTTGTGGTTTCCCCCCCCTTATCTTTATTGAGGGTTAAGGCTTGTGAAACCCGTTGAGACAAGTATTGTTTGTGATAATTTCAAGTTTCGAGAAAGAGATGTGAGGAGGAGGAGACTAATGTGTTTAGAAAGAATGGAACCTCCTTGTTGATTTTGAAGTGCTGTTATTTCTGCACGAGTGAGGAAACCTCAGGCTTCCTTTGTTTCCTACGGCGTTGGAATGGATTTAAAGGCTGCATGAGGTCTAAATAGATGTTTATGTTATTTTATGTCACTTATACGCCAGTATCTGTCCCAATAATGACAAACAATTTGTTTTGTAGGTATTCTTTAAATGGCATTTTAGAGTTTGTAATTTCCTGGAAAACAATAAAAAAAAAAATTGATGAGTCATCCAGCACACTGTGGCGTATACTAATTTAGCATCCAATGAAATGCTTTCTAGAATGACATTTACAGCATATATATTTATTAGTCTTATTGACAGGACATCAGGTGAAGAGATGGGGGAGGACAACACATGACCGGATTCCGACCCAGGACGTTGCGATTACACAGTATGTGTCTTAACGTGATGCTAACATTAGCTTGCTAGCTAAAGTTACTAATGTTGCATAACGTGACCTGAACAGCTGATGCTAAGACAGCTGGGCTCTTACACAAGCTCTGACCCAGCACTCTCTCACACACACAGTAAACACACAACCCAGTCAAGACACATGCTCCCCTCACTCTCTCCTTCATGTACACACAGTAAACACACAACCCAGTCAAGACACATGCTCCCCTCACTCTCTCTCCTTCATGTACACACAGTAAACACACAACCCAGTCAAGACACATGCTCCTCTCACTCTCTCTCCTTCATGTACACACAGTAAACACACAACCCAGTCAAGACACATGCTCCCCTCACTCTCTCTCCTTCATGTACACACAGTAAACACACAACCCAGTCAAGACACATGCTCCACTCACTCTCTCCTTCATGTACACACAGTAAACACACAACCCAGTCAAGACACATGCTCCCCTCACTCTCTCTCCTTCATGTACACACAGTAAACACACAACCCAGTCAAGACACATGCTCCCCTCCCCTCACTCTCTCTCCTTCATGTACACACAGTAAACACACAACCCAGTCAAGACACATGTTCCTCTCAGGCCATGTCCAGACAAAAAATCGTTTTAGGCAAAGTATTTGATCGTTTGCATCGTTCTGCCACACGGAACTGCGTTCTGGCAGCCTGAAGACAGTACTTTCTGATACCAGCTCCCAGAGTGCACAATTCTGAAGACGCCCCCCACTGCGTCACCATCTTTACAAGCGATACGCGTCTTCTCCTGAACCGATGACGCATATAGCCCACCTCTCCCTTACCCGCATGTGCAAACTCAGCCAAACATCACCAACCACCGTCGACAACAGATTGACATCTCCCTTAACACTTTCCGTGCCGGCCGTGCCAGTCCTATATACCCTGTTGAGTGCCAAAGCTCTATTCAATGACAGAGCGCTCACATTTGTGAATGCATAAACTATATCTTAAATTATGGCTATGTGTCTAATACGACCGTCGCTTATCAATGACTTGTTTGCGGTCAACATTGTCTAAACAGATTTTTTATTTTATTTTTTTAATTGGTTCATTTCAGTTTTATACCATTTTGAAAAACGCTCGTTTTTTTTAAACATGCAGAAAAAAAAGATTCTGCAGGAATCGTGCTTTACTGTAATACACAAAACACGTCGTCATTTTTCGGCCTATTTATGAATCGTTTTCAAATAAACGCTAGATTATCGATAGTATATGTGTACTTATGCACGTTATAGAAGCGGGCTGAAAATCGATTATCTTATTTCCTGATCAGCTACACACTCACAGCCACACACGCATATGGGACACGTTGATATATGAAAACAGCTCTGATTATCCCAATACTGGTAAAATAGATTCCTTACCTCAGATCAGATGTTCTCCAAAAAGATTATTCCAATTCCTGATCGCCATTCCAAATATCGATCGCGTTTATTGATCCAACTCTGGGTGGTCGAAAGACATATTCCACGCTGTTCTGATGGTGGGCGATGACTGGGATTGTCTCCGGTGACTTGCCTGACAAGTAAAATGTGGATCCAGACTCTTTTTTTCCCCATGCGTTTCATTCAGTGCAATCCAATGGGGTGCAGTACCATCCGGAGAGACGATAGGGGGCGGTATTTTCCCTGTTCGAGCTCAGGCAGATCGCCACTGGTAACGTGAGGCTAGATTGATGAAACATGAATGGAAATCGATAAAAAAAAACGATTAAAAACTAGATTTCTCGTCGGCTGGCATGAACTAACGAGAAATCTCGTCGCTGTGTTACAGAGCTTGATCGGGCTTTTACAGCTAAATGTAATTTTTCTGAGAACCCAAGTAGTAGCCAAGCATACTGTTCCATAGCATACCCCCTTCAGTTGATCATGAAAAATCCTCTCTTACCTTGACGATTAAAAAGCCTCCATCATTTAGTAAATAAAAGCTGTAGCCAGCCAGCTAGCATTGATGCTATTCAAAATGCTATCCACATTAGCTAAATAGCTAACCAACTAAATACAATAGACAGTGGTATTCTGAGGTAACGTTATAACAACGTTTGCTAGTCGAAATTACTGGACACACACAGGGACAAGTTAAACATCAATCAATTAATTTATTCCAACAGGTAGTTTGAGCTGCATGTGAGCCGCGGTCTTTCTCTCCTCTCCTTTGAAAACTAATGACGTTACGTTAGCTCGAAAAGCACAGAACCGGCCGACACAAGTTGCTAGCAACAGACACTATAACACTTCCGGTCGGGGGTTTTCAAAATAAAAAAAAACAGGAAAGACATTTATTCTGTAAATTTGTGGCATGCACTTATTATCTTGAGACGTTTTCGTTTTTACGGAAACCAACCTTCAAACAAAACGAAAACGAAACAGATCAAAATCGTTCAAAGTCTGGACAAGGCCTCACTCTCTCTCCTTCATGTACACAGTAAACACACAACCCAGTCAAGACACACACACACACACACACACACACACACACACACACACACACACACACACACACACACACACACACACACACACACACACACACACACACACACACACACACACACACACACACACACACACACACACACACACACACCAAGAAACATGCTCCCCTCACTCTCTCTCCTTCATGTACACAGTAAACACACACAACCCAGTCTCTCACACAAACAAACACACATCCCAGTCAGACAAAAGCTCCAATTTCTTCCCACACAACTCTCACAAATAAAATCGGTCTCAAAATCAATGCCTCTCTCTCCCTCACACATACACACACACACAGTACACACAAACACGTGGTTGTCTGCCTAACCATAATTCTAACTCCCAACTCTAAACTCAACCACTAAACAGTTCAAAACGTCTCCTATGCAGAACTCAAACGGATCCTCTCTCTCCCTCCAGCTGCTCCAGGCCTCTGTGTTCAGACACCGCAGAGCTGTCCATTCTTTTTTTTTTTTTATCCTCTCTTTCTCCGATTTTTCTCTGTTTTCTCCCCGTCCCAATTTAGTTGTTGTGCCAATACCCCCCCTCCCCTACCTGTTTGTTGTGCGCATGTTCTCCTACTGGTCGGTACAAGGGAATCCTGAAGTAATCCGCACGCTTGCGGTGACAGCCAGTGACTCTTCTTTCACCTGGCAGCGAGGACTCTCATTGGTGAAGTGTAACGCGTGGGAGGTCACGCTGCCTTCAAGTCCTGCCTCCGCTGAGCAAGCGCCCAGACCTGACCTGTGACCCGTCCACAATGCCAGATTCCCACCCGTGACTTCCCTCCCCCTAACCCAGCCAAACGGGTTAGTGTATAGCGATCAGCCCAAGTCAAGGCAATGCTGACTCCGGGAGTCGAGACCGCAGTCTCTTGCATTGGTGACGAGCGCAATCTCCGCTACGCCACCTGACCGCCCTAGATCTGTCCATTCTGAGGTCAGGGTTATACAAGACACACAGAAGGGTGAACTCCAGCTGTGAGATGTTTATTGGAGGGTGGCTGGTATTACTTCTGGTGCCCACCATCATTGCCTAAGGCAGTGCTTATCAAACTTTTTCTGTCAGGCCCCCCTTTGGCGGACCAAAATATCTTGGGCCCCCCCCCTCGCCCCAACAAAATAGTCATGAAATGGGCCATGTTTAAATTTATTGAAATAACACCAATATCGTGACCTTTCAAATTGACAACACCTTCCCTCGCGAGAGCCACCTTGCCTCACTGTGAAACAGCACTGCAGAATGGTCAGCTCCTATCTCCTCACACAGCGCAGAGAACAGGCACGCTTTCAGGGGTCAGGTTTTGATGAAATTGACCACGTTTATAACTTCTGTCAAAACCTCATTCAGCTCAGGGCTAAGCTGTCTTGACGCTGGCGCCTCTCTGTGCATTTACAGTGCGTCCATTGCGCGTTTGGCGAGACCCCCTTGATGAGCGCCTGTGTAGCCCCCTCCTTTTCCCTGCCATGGCCTGTGCACCGTCAGAGCAAAAGCCCACACAGTTCTCCCATTTCAGTCCATGTTCCGTCAGGTAACGGTCAATAATTTTGAAGAGCTCATCAGCTGTCGCTCTGTTTTTGACATATTTGCAAAACAGCAGATCTTCACTCAGTGACTGGGAATTTACAAAGCGAACATAGGAAATAAGCAAACAGTCTTTATTGCTGTCAGTCTTTGACAAGGCAACACGCATGTCATCCTCAAGGCTCAACTTGGCCCTATATTTTGTTTTCAGAGCTGTCATGTATGAAAAGCCAGCTTCACACAGATATGTGGTGCTGAATGGTATCAACACCAGGGTTTCCGTTAGAATTTTTTTTTGCAGGTCTGAGTGTCCGGTAGATTTCAATCTACCGGACAAATGGGATAAATTCCGGTCAGAGTTTATTGAGCTTAAAAACAATTGATAGGCCTATATAAAGAATGACATCATCAAGGCATTTATAATATTTTAACTTAAAACTAGGCTACTTTTGCGTATTCATTTTGCGTAGTCATTAATATATTCCAAATAAAATAAGTCCCTCGAGACTTCGTGCTGCTGCCGACTTGAGGTGTCGGTGGGCAGTCTGCCCGACATTAATAAACAGCAGTCTGTTATAATCACATTTTTATGAGCTAACGAATTCCGTTATATTGGACATTTGTATTAATTATATCAAGCGAAGAACTGAGAAATTTGGCAGAGAGAGACGGCAACATTATCGTGGGTTTGCGTGATGTATATCATCTCCACCTCCCAACGACTTGGTGCTGGTCATAATGTCCGGTGAAAATAATTCCCTCTAAGCACAATTTGATTATTTGAATTGTATTAAAATAGGCTAAAATTAAATAGCCTATGCGATGAACGAAACAATCATTACATTTGTTTCATCGTTGCTTCACCAAGCAGCCGGTCTAATAATGACATCGCTGTTGTCAGCGCGAGCTGGCTGCAGACCCGCAGAGCAGCAGTGTTTTTCAGGTCCGGTCTGGGGACCGCTCAACAGTGCCCCCCACCCAACAGCTGAATTGCCAATGGCTGAATTGGAGTACTGCACTATGCCTGCAAAACTGGCGGGTTCTGTGTGTCTGCAGCTGGATGCTTGTCGCAAATCTAGCAGCAGCCAGCTCGCGCTGACAACAGCGATGTCATTATTAGACCGGCTGCTTGGTGAAGCAACGATGAAACAAATGTAATGATTGTTTCGTTCATCGCATAGGCTATTTAATTTTAGCCTATTTTAATACAATTCAAATAATCAAATTGTGCTTAGAGGGAATTATTTTCACCGGACATTATGACCGGAGAGATTAAATATGTCGGACTTCAACAGATTTTGCCGGTCAAATACCGGTAATTACCGGCTAACGGAAACGCTGATCAACACCTTAACTGCTGCATCATGAGATACTTGGTACTCAGCACCACACTCTGAAATTAGCTCTCCAGGTGGTATCAGATGAGATTTCAATGAGTTCTTCCAAGAGTTTGGATGGAGATGTTTTTTTTTATCCAGAGTAATTTGGTGATCCTTTTCTGTGTTTTATTAAATAATGATTTTCAGATTGAGAAATGGTCAAACTTATCCAAATATGGTATTTTCATGGAGAACAGTGCAGCTGCAACAGATAGCACTTTAGTGATAATTTTCTGTAATAATAATAAAAATCTTTTTTTTTTTTTTTTAATCTCAAGGTCCCCCCTGTCATGCCTCTGCGCCCCCCCCCCCCCTGGGGGGCGCGCCCCCCACTTTGAGAAACACTGGCCTAAGGGCCCTTGAGCAAGGCACCAACCCCCCCCAAGCTGCTGCTCCAGCCAGGGGCGCTGCACAGCATGCCACCCTGCGTTCTCGCCTCCCTTGATTAAATAAACATGCAGCGCCGGACTGTGTGTGTATGTGTCACTAGGAGATATGTCCTTGTGTTTGTACACAGTAGGGCTGCAACTAATGACTTTTTTGGTAGTCGACTAATCTGTCGATTATTTTTTCGATTAGTCGACTTAATCGAAAAACAATTATATAAATAAAAAATATAAAATATATATAATTTTTTTTTTTTTTTTTTTGCACTACCTATCTTTGTGAAAGTGGCTTCTCAGCTCTGGTCCAGCTGAAGACAGAGCAGAGGAACAGATTGGACATTGAGCATGACCTCAGAGTTGCTTTGAGACTCTTGTCAGGACCAAACAACATCCCCAGTTATCCCATTAGTTCCCCCAAACTTACTGTCGGTCTGTTATGTTAAGCTAAGAAGTCTTCAGCTGGACCAGAGCTGAGAAGCCACTTTCACAAAGATAGGTAGTGCAAAAAAAAAAATATTAGAATTTTTTATTTTTTTAATGACTAATCGACGCAACAATTCCTCGTCGACGATTTTTTATAATCGACGTCGTCGATTATGTCGACTAATCGTTGCAGCCCTAGTACACAGAGTATAAAGTAGTAATCATCTCTCTCTCTCTCTCCTTCTGTCTGTCTGTCTGTCTGTCTGTCTGTCTGTCTGTCTGTCTGTCTGTCTGTCTGTCTGTCTGTCTGTCTGTCTGTCTGTCTGTCTGTCTGTCTGTCCTCTCTCTCTCTGTCTGTCCTCTTCTTTCCATCTCTCTCTGTATTATGTCCTCTTTCCATCTGTCTCTCACTTTCTCTACTGTCCCCTTTTTAATCTGGGCTGCCATGAAGAATACATTATATGCACTTGTGCCTGCCAGAGGTGTGTGTGTGTGTGTGTGTGTGTGTGTGTGTGTGTGTGTGTGTGTGTGTGTGTGTGTGTGTGTGTGTGTGTGTGTGTGTGTGTGTGTGTGTGTGTCCAGGTTGTGTGACGGGGCACCGTGAACGCTACAGTATCCAACAATCCTTAACCCTTTCATCCTCCGGCCACAGTAGCCGAGGACCTCATAACTTCATCATACTGTAGATGAGAACTATTTGACTTTTTCATGCTGATTTATGTATTTTTATTGCACTGCTCTTATTCTGTCTATTTAGGGACAGGCACTCGTGCACACTGTCACACAGAAAGGGAGAATGGCTTATTGCAGACTTAATGATTTTGAGAGAGAGAGAGAGAAGAGGACAGACAGAGAGAGAGAGAGAGAGGAGAGAGAGAGAGAGAGAGAAGAGGACAGACAGAGAGAGAAGAGGACAGACCGAGAGAGAGAGAGAGAGAGAGAGAGAGAGAGAGAGAGAGAGAGAGAGAGAGAGAGAGAGAGAGAGAGAGAGAGAGAGAGAGAGAGAAGGACAGACGCAGAGAGAAGAGAGAAGAGGACAGACAGAGAGAGAGAAGAGGACAGACAGACAGAGAGAAGAGGACAGACAGAGAGAGAGAAGAGGACAGACAGAGAGAGAGAAGAGGACAGACAGAGAGAGAAAGAAGAGGATAGACAGAGAGAGAAAGAAGAGGATAGACAGAGAGAGAAAGAAGAGGACATACAGAGAGAGAAAGAAGAGGACAGACAGATGGAAAGAAGAGGACAGGGAGAGAGGACAGAGACAGAACAAGGAGGACAGACATAGAGAGAGGACAGACGGAAAGAAGACAGAGAGAAAGAGGACAAAGAGAGAGAGAGAAGACAGACAGAGACGGAAAGAGGACAAAGAGAAAAGACAGACAGATGGAAAGAGGACAGAGAGAGAGAGAGAGAGGACAGAGAGAGATGGAAAGAGGACAGAGATGGAAAGAGGACAGAGATAGAGAGGACAGACAGAGACGGGAAGAGGACAGAGAGGACAGATAGTGAATTAGAGATGGAAAGAGGACAGAGAGAGAGAGGACAGATAGAGATGGAAAGAGGACAGAGAGAGAGAGGACAGATAGAGATGGAAAGAGGACAGAGAGAGAGAGAGGACAGAGAGATGGAAAGAGGACAGAGAGAGAGGACAGAGAGAGATGGAAAGAGGACAGAGAAAGAGAGAGGACAGAGAGAGATGGAAAGAGGACAGAGAGAGAGTGCCGTGTAGGTGAGAAATGGATACAATGTGAGAGACATTGTGTGTATCTATGTGCATGCGTGGTGCATGCGTGGTGCATGTGTGCATGGGTGTGGTGGTGGAATGGACAGTTGTATTCACTGGATGCCCGGCTTAGAGGGAGCTGCAGCCGATTTGCCCTTGAAAGGCCTGCAGCGTCTGTCTCTCGAGTGCTACTGCTACAGAACTACAACTCATCATATTACAGCATCAGTTCTACTGCTACAGAACTACAACTCATCATCATATTACAGCATCGGTTCTACTGCTACAGAACTACAACTCATCATCTTATTACAGCATCGGTTCTACTGCTACAGAACTACAACTCACCATCTTATTACAGCATCAGTTCTAGTGCTACAGAACTACAACTCACCATCATATTACAGCATCGGTTCTACTGCTACAGAACTACAACTCATCATCTTATTACAGCATCGGTTCTACTGCTACAGAACTACAACTCACCATCTTATTACAGCATCGGTTCTACTGCTACAGAACTACAACTCATCATCTTATTAACAGCATCAGTTCTACTGCAACAGAACTACAACTCATCATCATATTACAGCATCGGTTCTACTGCTACAGAACTACAACTCATCATCATATTACAGCATCGGTTCTACTGCTACAGAACTACAACTCATCATCATATTACAGCATTGGTTCTACTGCTACAGAACTACAACTCATCATATTACAGCATCAGTTCTACTGCTACAGAACTACAACTCATCATCATATTACAGCATCGGTTCTACTGCTACAGAACTACAACTCATCATCTTATTACAGCATCGGTTCTACTGCTACAGAACTACAACTCACCATCTTATTACAGCATCAGTTCTAGTGCTACAGAACTACAACTCACCATCATATTACAGCATCGGTTCTACTGCTACAGAACTACAACTCATCATCTTATTACAGCATCGGTTCTACTGCTACAGAACTACAACTCACCATCTTATTACAGCATCGGTTCTACTGCTACAGAACTACAACTCATCATCTTATTAACAGCATCAGTTCTACTGCAACAGAACTACAACTCATCATCATATTACAGCATCGGTTCTACTGCTACAGAACTACAACTCATCATCATATTACAGCATTGGTTCTACTGCTACAGAACTACAACTCATCATCATATTACAGCATCGGTTCTACTGCTACAGAACTACAACTCATCATCATATTACAGCATCGGTTCTACTGCTACAGAACTACAACTCATCATCATATTACAGCATCGGTTCTACTGCTACAGAACTACAACTCATCATCATATTACAGCATCGGTTCTACTGCTACAGAACTACAACTCATCATCTTATTACAGCATCGGTTCTACTGCTACAGAACTACAACTCATCATCTTATTACAGCATCGGTTCTACTGCTACAGAACTACAACTCATCATCTTATTACAGCAGGGCTATTCAACTGGCGGATTCAACTGGATGATTCTGACCGGCCCGCCAAAGATTACATGATAAAAAAAAAAAAAAAAAAAATTACCTTTTTCTTTTCATGTCAACGTTAACACGCACAATTGAGCCAAAAGTCACTCAATTAATGACAGATTTCATTGATAAATTGAGGGAAAACTTTGCAAGTCGATTTGATGAACTGCACCGGGACCAGCAGTCTAGACCAGGACCAGCAGTCTAGACCAGGACCAGCAGTCTGCACCGGGACCAGCAGTCTGCACCGGGACCAGCGGTCTGCACCGGGACCAGCAGTCTAGACCAGGACCAGCAGTCTGCACCGGGACCAGCAGTCTGCACCGGGACCAGCAGTCTGCACCGGGACCAGCAGTCTAGACCAGGACCAGCAGTCTGCACCGGGACCAGCAGTCTGCACCGGGACCAGCAGTCTAGACCAGGACCAGCAGTCTGCACCGGGACCAGCAGTCTAGACCAGGACCAGCAGTCTGCACCGGGACCAGCAGTCTAGACCGGGACCAGCAGTCTGCACCGGGACCAGCAGTCTAGACCAGGACCAGCAGTCTGCACCGGGACCAGCAGTCTAGACCAGGACCAGCAGTCTGCACCGGGACCAGCAGTCTGCACCGGGACCAGCATTCTGCACCGGGACCAGCATTCTGCACCGGGACCAGCATTCTGCACCGGGACCAGCAGTCTGCACCGGGACCAGCAGTCTGCACCAGGACCAGCAGTCTAGACCGGGACCAGCAGTCTGCACCGGGACCAGCAGTCTGCACCGGGACCAGCAGTCTAGACCAGGACCAGCAGTCTGCACCGGGACCAGCAGTCTGCACCGGGACCAGCAGTCTAGACCAGGACCAGCAGTCTGCACCGGGACCAGCAGTCTAGACCAGGACCAGCAGTCTGCACCGGGACCAGCAGTCTAGACCAGGACCAGCAGTCTGCACCGGGACCAGCAGTCTAGACCAGGACCAGCAGTCTGCACCGGGACCAGCAGTCTAGACCAGGACCAGCAGTCTGCACCGGGACCAGCAGTCTGCACCGGGACCAGCATTCTGCACCGGGACCAGCATTCTGCACCGGGACCAGCATTCTGCACCGGGACCAGCAGTCTGCACCGGGACCAGCAGTCTGCACCGGGACCAGCAGTCTGCACCGGGACCAGCACTCTAGACCAGGACCAGCAGTCTGCACCGGGACCAGCAGTCTGCACCAGGACCAGCAGTCTGCACCAGGACCAGCAGTCTAGACCAGGACCAGCAGTCTAGACCAGGACCAGCAGTCTGCACCGGGACCAGCAGTCTAGACCAGGACCAGCAGTCTAGACCAGGACCAGCAGTCTGCACCGGGACCAGCAGTCTGCACCGGGACCAGCAGTCTGCACCAGGACCAGCAGTCTGCACCGGGACCAGCAGTCTGCACCAGGACCAGCAGTCTAGACCGGGACCAGCAGTCTGCACCGGGACCAGCAGTCTAGACCAGGACCAGCAGTCTGCACCGGGACCAGCAGTCTGCACCGGGACCAGCAGTCTGCACCGGGACCAGCAGTCTAGACCAGGACCAGCAGTCTGCACCGGGACCAGCAGTCTGCACCAGGACCAGCAGTCTAGACCGGGACCAGCAGTCTGCACCGGGACCAGCAGTCTAGACCAGGACCAGCAGTCTGCACCAGGACCAGCAGTCTAGACCGGGACCAGCAGTCTGCACCGGGACCAGCAGTCTGCACCGGGACCAGCAGTCTGCACCGGGACCAGCAGTCTAGACCAGGACCAGCAGTCTGCACCAGGACCAGCAGTCTGCACCAGGACCAGCAGTCTAGACCAGGACCAGCAGTCTGCACCAGGACCAGCAGTCTAGACCAGGACCAGCAGTCTGCACCGGGACCAGCAGTATAGACCGGGACCAGCAGTCTGCACCGGGACCAGCAGTCTAGACCAGGACCAGCAGTCTAGACCAGGACCAGCAGTCTAGACCAGGACCAGCAGTCTGCACCGGGACCAGCAGTCTGCACCAGGTCCAGCAGTCTAGACCAGGACCAGCAGTCTAGACCAGGACCAGCAGTCTGCACCGGGACCAGCAGTCTGCACCGGGACCAGCAGTCTGCACCGGGACCAGCAGTCTGCACCGGGACCAGCAGTCTAGACCAGGACCAGCAGTCTGCACCGGGACCAGCAGTCTAGACCAGGACCAGCAGTCTGCACCGGGACCAGCAGTCTGCACCAGGACCAGCAGTCTGCACCGGGACCAGCAGTCTGCACCGGGACCAGCAGTCTGCACCAGGACCAGCAGTCTAGACCGGGACCAGCAGTCTGCACCGGGACCAGCAGTCTGCACCAGGACCAGCAGTCTGCACCGGGACCAGCAGTCTGCACCAGGACCAGCAGTCTGCACCGGGACCAGCAGTCTGCACCAGGACCAGCAGTCTAGACCAGGACCAGCAGTCTGCACCAGGACCAGCAGTCTGCACCGGGACCAGCAGTCTGCACCAGGACCAGCAGTCTAGACCGGGACCAGCAGTCTGCACCGGGACCAGCAGTCTGCACCGGGACCAGCAGTCTGCACCAGGACCAGCAGTCTAGACCGGGACCAGCAGTCTGCACCGGGACCAGCAGTCTGCACCAGGACCAGCAGTCTGCACCAGGACCAGCAGTCTAGACGAGGACCAGCAGTCTGCACCGGGACCAGCAGTCTAGACCAGGACCAGCAGTCTGCACCGGGACCAGCAGTCTGCACCAGGACCAGCAGTCTAGACCAGGACCAGCAGTCTGCACCAGGACCAGCAGTCTAGACCAGGACCAGCAGTCTGCACCGGGACCAGCAGTCTAGACCAGGACCAGCAGTCTAGACCAGGACCAGCAGTCTAGACCGGGACCAGCAGTCTGCACCGGGACCAGCAGTCTAGACCAGGACCAGCAGTCTAGACCGGGACCAGCAGTCTGCACCAGGACCAGCAGTCTAGACCGGGACCAGCAGTCTGCACCGGGACCAGCAGTCTAGACCAGGACCAGCAGTCTAGACCGGGACCAGCAGTCTAGACCAGGACCAGCAGTCTAGACCGGGACCAGCAGTGCCGATCGTGTGGTTGCCAAACTTCCATGCCGTTGTCAAGGAAACAAAGAGCGTTGCCATCGTTGTTCAGACCTGCTGATCCAGGACCTGTTGGCACAGAGCTCTGCTGATCCAGGACCTGTTGGCACAGAGCTCTGCTGATCCAGGACCTGTTGGCACAGAGCTCTACTGATCCAGGACCTGTTGGCACAGAGCTCTGCTGATCCAGGACCTGTTGGCACAGAGCTCTGCTGATCCAGGACCTGTTGGCACAGAGCTCTACTGATCCAGGACCTGTTGGCACAGAGCTCTACTGATCCCACTGTAGCGGCTGAAGATCCCGAGCACAAGATCCTGTCAATCAGATGAAAGCATTCCAGAGAAGATGACACAGGTTGTTATGGGCCAGTTACAAGTGAGTGTGTGTGTGTGTGTGTGTGTGCGTGCGTGCGTGCGTGTGTGTGTGCGTGCGTGTGTGTGTGTGTGTGTGACTGTGTGTGTACTGTACACACACAGTCACACACACCCTACCATAAACCTTTTCAAGAAGCTATCGGGAAACCGCAGCATTAGAAGGGCTTTAACTGTAACTGTTAGTCATTCATTATCTAAACCAAACGTCAACGGAGTCCGCTGTAGATGGTTTCACTGGAGTTCTGTTGCTAAGGGGAAACGGTCTGGAGTGGACTCGAGTGTATTTCCCGTCAACTAACTGCGTTAGCAAACATTGCGACGGGAAATAAACGTGTGTCCTTGTAGAATGTTATCGTTGTTGTTGTCACTTTGAAACGGTCTATAAAGCTGAGGTGGACTTGAGTTTTTTAAGTGGCGTCCGTGTTGGCGCCACACTCCGGCTCCAACGGTCACCGAGATAACCAGCTAGTGATTCTACGGCAACTAGGGGGGGGGGGGTAACGATCGCAGTACACAACTCAATGGAAATAAATGTAAGGGCTGGGACGATGCATAGCAGGATAAACCTCAACGCTTTTTTTCAGAGAATAAATATAGATTTTTTTTTAAGGATTTTTTATTTTATTTTTTTATAAATAATCAATTCTTTTTTTTTATGTATTTATTGATGGACGGCAGCATGACGACATCAGAATCATCCTGATACTTGGGTGATTGATGCCATTCTCCCCTACCCCTACACAATACAGTGATTGGAAATTATGTAAAAACTGCATCAACAATTCTCTAGGTCCGTTTTCTCTCAGGCTCATTTTCGTTAATCATAATTTTTACGAGTCAAATCAAGTTGTGTATAATCGAATTATTATAATATAATATATAATTAGAGCTCTGTAGTATGAATACATTTTAACGCATAAGGAATCGAAACCCCAGAAAAGAACATCTGAAAACGTGTGCATCGTTCCACTAATGGCAAGGCTTCTTTGTTTTTAGTTTATACTTTTTGTTTTTTTGAAAGTACATGTTTGGTAATGCTGGGAGTGCGTGAGCACAGTAAAGCACAGCACAGAGCTGACGTAACGCCATAGCCTTCAGTTTTACAGACGTTCACACCTGTTAAACACACAATAGGCTCGATTCCTCCATTACATAAACGTGTCTCTGTAACCCTGCACCCCCTCTCCTGCCCACAGCCTCTCCAGCTCTCCAGGTTTGTCTGTTACTCATTATGATTACACAATCTGGTAAAGTCCCCCCATACCCCCCCTCTCCCCGAACAGGCTCTCCAGTGCTGCGGTTTTTTAAAAAGTGGAAAAATACGAGTGAGAACATACAGCATACATGTGATATGTTTGGCAGCAGTGTTCGACTGTTGGTCTGTTGCTCATCATTACATAATGTTGCGGAGGACTAATCCTCTTCTAGCCTTCTGGACGCTTGTTGTGGTTTGACTGGAGATTTTACATCATGGCAGCTCTGCAGAGGAGTGGTGCGGCACGACAACGGTGGTTTGAGGCAACAAAGCTACTGCTACAGAAATACACTAATAGGCAACATACTGTTTACTGTACAGAAAAACATTTTATAACACTGACTGGACTAAACTACTGGACAACAGACCGTTTACTGCACTGACTGGACTAAACTACTGGATAACAGACTGTTTTCTGCACTGACTGGACTAAACTACTAGATAACAGACTGTTTAGTGCACGGACTGGACTTAACTACTGGACAACAGACAGACTGTAGGGTATTGTATCAGGCAGATACCAGGCTAAATAGTGTATTGGTATCAGGCATTTAGCTCCAAGTCCAATACCAAAGGTTGACCCTTTCTAAAACACATAATGCCAACACCCTGCTTCAGTGCTTCACACACAGTTCACTTCACACACATTCACACACCCAGTACAACCACGGCCGTCTACTGTGTCGACCAATGGGACAGTTGGGGGTCAAAATGGTAAATGGTGCAGTTATATAGCAGCTGGTTATTATGGATAACCAGAGGACCGCTCTACCTCCTGAGCCACTGTCGGGAAAGCGTTACTCGTTCACTCCGCCCGCCGTGATTTAGCTGCGGGGGTCTGGGAATGGAACCGGAGACCTTCCAGTCATAAAGCCAAGCTTCTCTAATCTTCAGGTGCTGTTTGACCGTTACTACTATTACACTCCGAGGGGGGAAAAATGGATTCCCTCCATCCACCCGTCTCCCCCCGTCGGTACGCTCTCCTACCCCGGCAGAGTCGAGTTTCCTGAAAGCCAGCGAAGGACGCCTGCCAAAACACACATCTCTCAGCTAATATAGCTAATTTGCCGGAAAAGTAGTGTTGTGTAAAGAGCAAACGGAGAACAGGAGGTCTAGGAGTTGAAGGCCCCGCAGAGGAGAGAGCAGCGTGAGTCATACAAATACATCACTCTCTCTCAGACAGAGGAGAGCAGCGTGAGTCATACAAATACATCACTCTCTCTCTCTCTCACTCAGATACAGACAGAGGAGAGAGCAGCGTGAGTCATACAAATTAGGGATGCACGATAATTATCGGGTCGATAATTATCGGGCCGATACCAGCAATTATGACGTCATCCAGATAAAATTATTGATAGCTCCGATAAAAAAAAGTTATATTTTTTATTTATTTTTACACTTTTTTTTTAAACTTTTTTTCTTTTCATGTCAACGTTCACACGCACAATATATGCTTACTTAGGATTTGACTTGATTCAACAACAAAGCAGTCAGGGCAATGGCAAGCCGACAACGGTCGATTTGAAGTTTGGATTTTATTAAAAAAATTTACGACTGAGGTAGGTAGATTACATTTTTAGAGACTAAAGTACAGAAAAAAGGTACCGTTGGGTACCGGTATCGATTCACAGGTACCGGTACCGTATCGGTTCAAATGTGAACGGTACCCATCCCTACTGACAAAGCACAATACCTGTTGGTTTTTAGTTCACTCATTGTTCAGGGAAACACATTGTTAATCACATTGACGGATTGTGAATTTTGTGATTGACTCAAATTATATTTATTTGGAAAAATAAATATAGTCACTTTATTTGAAGAGTCAAAACTGTTCCCTTGGCTTTGTTTTGTTCATAGTAGTAACGCTCATGTCATGATAAATCTGGTTAGGTCAACACTACAGGAATATACATAAAAAATAAAAAATTATAATACAATAAATATATATATATCGGTTATCGGTATCGGTATCGACCTTCAGGAGCAGAAAGTTATCGGTATCGATATCGGGGTCAAAAAATCAATATCGTGCACCCCTAATACAAATACATCACTCTCTCACACAGAGGAGAGCAGCGTGAGTCATACAAATACATCACTCACTCACTCTCACACAGGCCTGGGTGAGGTGAGCTCATACCCTACACACAGTGCTGCACACTACAGAGGGACTCGTCCCCCCGACCCCCCCCCCCCCCCCTCTACCCTTGAAGACCTTGGCCGAGTCTCAATAGATAGAAAATTAACTCACTTTCCTTGATTCCTCTCCACTCTCCTCGTCAGCACTTCAAAGTGAATCTCATCTTGAGAGCTGGCATTACATCCCCATTTCTAGATCCATCAAGGCCCTTAGCCTGTAGTCCCGTACCCTTACATTAATTAGCTTTAGACCTATCTTTGCAGTTATTTGATTCATGGTAATCTCATCCAATACTCGGGATGGATACGGATGGCGGGGGTAGACTAGACTACATACATTAGTGTTGATGAGATGAAGCTATTTAAGATATTGAGATCGATGCATATCGATGGCTGAAACACAAAACATCCCATCTAAAAATGTAACTTTGAGAAAACAAAAAGAAACGCGTTGTTTTCTTGCAGAATGTCATTTTCTGTTAACCAGTTTTGGCTTTTGGAAAATATCTTGCAGACAGACTGAATAGGTGCAGATAGGAGGTTTCTCATCATCCAAAGTGAATTATTACAAATCCTCCCCACTGACATGACCTTTCCATCACAGTTGAGAATGCAGCTGTGACCGCGTCCCCGACCGCCAAGAACCTTGGTGTTGTCCTCAACGACCAGTTGAACTTCTCCACTAACATCGCAGCGACAACCAGAACCTGCAGATTTCTCCTGAGCAACATCAGATGGATCCGCCCCTTCCTGACAAAATAAGCCACCCAACTCCTCGTCCAATCAACAGTCATCTCTCACCTCGACTACTGCAACGCACTGCTCGCTGGCCTCCCGGCCACTGCCACCAAGCCTCTTCAACTCATTCAGAACGCAGCGGCCCGCCTGATTTCAAACCTACCGAAGTGGGCCCATGTCACCCCACTTCTTGCACTGCACTGGCTCCCCATTGCTGCACGAATCCGCTTCAGCCGAAACCTGTCCAATCTTTCGCCGTCGACTAAAGACACAATTCTTCAACCATTATCTGAAATAAAAATGTTTATAAAAAAAGAATCTAACCCTAACTAACCTTACTGTCATGCACTTGTCCTAATAAACTAACCTACACTGTAGCACTCAATACTTTGATGAACATTGTTACTCAGCTGATAGAGTTGTGCCCTTCCTGATGACTTGTCGTACAGAACTTATAAGTCGCTTTGGATAAAATAATGTAAATTAAGAAAATCAGATGAGGTTTTTCATTTCAGCCATCAATATGCAATGTTTGTGGCGTGGACGTCGTGGCATTTAATAATAATATATTTGATTTGTAGAGGCGCTTTATAATTGTGGAACAAATGTCAAAGCGCTGTAGTGTAATAGAACATAAAATGAACAAGACTAAAACTAGTAAGGGAGTAAAAAGAGCATGGAATGTGAAGGGCTAAAACTAGTAAAAAGTGGAGCTAAAACTAGATAAAAATCAACAAAAGGCTCCATTAAAAAGGGCCTCTTTTTAAAAGCATCCACAGTCTGTGGTGCTCTCAGGTGGTCAGGGAGAGCATTCCACACACTGGGAGCGGTTGAGCAGAAAGCCCGATCTCCCGTGGTGCAGAGTTTGGTCCTCGGGCGCTGGAGGATGTTTGCCTGGCCGGAGCGGAGATGTCGTGAGGGGGATTTGCATTGTGCATTTACAGAACCCCCCGCAGAGGTTGAGGAAGGTTCCACACTCAACATACAGACCCACTGTGACACGGCGGTGCCACCAATGCCCAAAGAACCGGAATTTGGCTTCAATTCCCTTTACATTCAGTCATTTAGCGACCACCTTTATCCAAAAACACTTACAAGTTCTGTACAACAAGTCAGCAGGAAGGGTACAACTCTGGCAGTTAAGGGAAAGTGGCATTGTTAGTCAGTGTTGAACTTGAGTGCTACACTCTCGAGTGTATTGTAGTATAGACATATTAGCATAGCAGGTAGTAATATAGGCACAGTAGATTACTACTAGTAGTAGTAGTAGTAGTAGCAAAGTGCATAATGGTAAGAGACCGTACTTCAGTTATTGATTGAAAAAGTGTGTTTTTAGTTGACGGCATAAAATTGCAGGTGGGTTTCAGCTGTGACGACTGTGGTGGGATAATTCCACTATCGAGAGGAGCGAGGACAGAGAATAGCCCCCCCCCCTCCATTTGATAACCCCCAGGAGCTCAAATCTATATTTGTATGAATTCCCCCAGGGGAGATGGTGTGTGCAGCATGAAGGTAAAAAGGCAGCATGAAGGTAAAAAGGCAGCATGAAGGTAAAAAGACAGCATTGAGGTAAAAAGGCAGCATTGAGGTAAAAAGGCAGCATGAAGGTAAAAAGGCAGCATTGAGGTAAAAAGGCAGCATTGAGGTAAAAAGGCAGCATTGAGGTAAAAAGACAGCATTGAGGTAAAAAGTCAACATTGAGGTAAAAAGGCAGCACTGAGGTAAAAAGGCAGCATTGATGTAAAAAGGCAGCATTGAGGTAAAAAGTCAGCATTGAGGTAAAAAGTCAGCATTGAGGTAAAAAGACCGCATTGAGGTAAAAAGACCGCATTGATGTAAAAAGACAGCATTGAGGTAAAAAGGCCGCATTGAGGTAAAAAGACCGCATTGAGGTAAAAAGACTGCATTGATGTAAAAAGACAGCATTGAGGTAAAAAGGCCGAATTGAGGTAAAAAGGCTGCATTGATGTAAAAAAGGCAGCAGAGGTAAAAAGGCAGCATTGATGTAAAAAGGCAGCATTGACGTAAAAAGACAGCATTGAGGTAAAAAGACAGCATTGAGGTAAAAAGACAGCATTGAGGTAAAAAGACAGCATTGAGGTAAAAAGTCAGCATTGAGGTAAAAAGACAGCATTGAGGTAAAAAGACAGCATTGATGTAAAAAGTCAGCATTGAGGTAAAAAGACAGCATTGAGGTAAAAAGACAGCATTGATGTAAAAAGTCAGCATTGATGTAAAAAGTCAGCAAGTCAGCATTGATGTAAAAAGACAGCATTGAGGTAAAAAGTCAGCATTGATGTAAAAAGGCAGCATTGAGGTAAAAAGACAGCATTGATGTAAAAAGTCAGCATTAAGGTAAAAAGTCAGCATTGAGGTAAAAAGTCAGCATTGATGTAAAAAGGCAGCATTGAGGTAAAAAGTCAGCATTGAAGTAAAAAGGCAGCATTGGGGTAAAAAGGCAGCATTGATGTAAAAAGGCAGCATTGAGTCTCTCCCCATGGACTGCAGGGCTTGTAATTAACACCAGCTGAAGCTGTAGTACTAAATACTTTATCAACTCTCATTAGCCGCTTTGGAAGGTAGCTCATCCAAACAACCGTTCGGGCAGCTAAGTCCAGCCAACGCGGAGGCTGGTTGCAGAGAAGTTAGCTCCATGCCCTGGTGACGGGCCTTCTCCATAGGGGGTCTGAGTCTGGGAACGCTTCCAGCCTCTGAGCTAAGCCACGGTGAAGTCACACCGCACTGCAATCACTGTTCAAACCACTCACCCATGAGCTAACAGCTTGTTCCTCCTGAGCTAATAATGTACTCCTTGTGTGTGCGTGTACGTGCGTGTACATGCATGTGTGTGTGTGTGTGTGTGTGTGTGTGTGGTGGAGGGCTGGGTTCACACCGGCCTGCACATGTGGTTTTACATCTTGGCATAAACACATGGGTCGTCATGTCAAAGACATGAGGATAAAACGCAGAAGGAGGGAGAGGGAGAGAGAAAGAGAGGGAGGGAGGGAGAGAGATGTTCTGGCCACATATTTAGGCTAAATATGCCTAGTTTTATAAATGTGTATTGATAACAGTGCTGTAATAAAATGTTCTAATAAATATGCATGATCAAGTTCAACAATGTGTGCTTTTATTTTGATATTCCTTAATTCCACAGTGAAATTACGTGATACATTAAGTGTGGGGTCGCCAAAAGAAATCAGAAATAAAATGTAGGCGTGGTATAAAAAGGTTTGAAAACCCCTGCAGTAGAGGGTTGGACAAGTGGATGCAAGGATATGGACACTCAGAGTCAGTGTGCAGTGCGGCGTCTGGGTCTAGGGGCTGGGCGATAAAACGATAATTATCGCGATATATTTTAATAATCGATATCAATCGATAATAAAAATAAATCTATTTTATTTTTATTAATTCTTTAAAAAAGAATTATTGTGACCTGCAACAGGGCAGCTTTAAAAGACAGTGGACAGACTTGTCTTTCTTGTCTGCAACTTAAAGTAATGGCTTTGCTTGTCCAAATGACAATACTGACTAAAATTGAGATTTCTTTTTCTCTTTATTTTGTTTGCTTTCTAATTTAAAATACAGTTTTAAACCGTCTGTGCTAGCAGAGCTAGACTCCAGTCACGAGTCACGGTGCACATGTGCGGTGGTTTGTCCACCAAAAAAGCGCCAAAAGATAGAAAAGAAGACTTTGAGGGACTGTAACACTAAAGATGTCGGCAACGACAAAGAATTGCTGCAAAATAAACATACATTTGTTTAAAAAAAATTATTATAATTATGGATATCGAGTGATATGATAACATTATCATATCGTTATCATGATAAAATGTTTGGCCATATCGCCCAGCCCTACAGTCCTGAACCAGACAGAGCAGCATCTGGGTCTACAGTCCTGAACCAGATTAGGGCTGAGCCCAAACGTTCGAACCTTCGTTCGTTACGTTGGCATTCGAATTCTAAAATCAACATTCGAATTTTTTATAAATATTTTTTTTTTCTATTAATTCTGTTTAAACCAATGGGGTTTTTCTTCACAGTTGCAGATAAAGATTAGGCTACACTAATATTATAGTATTAAAAGAAACTGATGAGTTATATTCATTAAAGAAAGTTAATTTAATTGATTTAGTTGGGCTGGGGCTTCTCCCTGGGCTGGGTCTGAGTCTGGAAAGTTGATTTAATAAAAAAATAAATACTCATTTCAATCAGATTAATCACTTTATTCAAATTGAGGATTTAGTTTGAGGATATTTATAAAAAAAAGAAATATATATATATGAAAATAATTGTAATCTTTTTTGAATATTTTTTTTTTAATTAAAAACGCAGGTACGAATGTCCGTTCGAAAAACCCTGACGAAGTTCGAATCCCAAAAAGAGGCTTCGGGGACAGCCTTAAACCAGACAGAGCAGCGTCTGGGTCTACAGTCCTGAACCAGACAGTGTTTGCTGCAGTCAGTCAGCCACAGTGCAGCTGCAGAGGTAAATAAAAACACTCTACTGCTCACACATGCTGAGCTTCGGTGGCCAGTGTCCTTTCAGCCGAACAGGATAATGAAACAATGATCCCACTAAATGGCCAGACGCGTCTTATGGCGACATCTACAATTACCTCATTGAGTCTCCAGGTAGACTAATGTTTATATTTAAGTGCAGTGGTCTGTAGCCACTCACACTACCACCGAAGCTCCGCCCTCTGATGGAACAGTCCACATTCATTCATGTGCGTCGTCCAGACTCCATGGGCACTCTGCGCATGTGCATGCGGAATAGGTGCTTTAAAATGGGCTTTTTCTCTGCCGATTTAGTTCTGATCGATTAGGAATGGGTCGCGCCATGTTCAGGAGATTCAGGCGCATACAAGTCTATTCGATCATGTCTCCAGCACCCCCACAGCCGTAGCTGCAATCACTTACATCACGGCTCTCATCCACATTCATTCATTTGCTCCCCCCGCTATCTCCTTCCCGATTTCAGAATCCCGGAAGACTATTGTTGATGAGTTGTTATGAAGAACTGGCTACAATCCAGGAACAAAGAGATACAATGGTAAACCACTATCCATATCTTCCTCATTTCTGGTTGTGTCTGTGTGAAATCACTCCCCAAACAGGTTCAAATGTTCTCGAGGTCATGTCCTACAAAGTATCCTCTATACAGTCTGCCCCATTGTTCTGACCAGGATTATTACGTTCCTTTTGGTACGTAATGCAACACTGAACGGCACAGGAAGTCCTTAATTCCAACAACCATCAGAGTATACAACTCATCACTGTGCCACAATACAGAGTGACAGTACAAACTCTGGTAATCTTCCTGGACTTTTGACTTCTTATTTTTACATATACACTTAAACATTTTTATTTAAAAAATTCTACATTTATTACTGTACATTTTACTGTATATTTTTGGCTGTATATTTTAGAATGTATATATTTTAGAATGTATATCCCGGACTGTATTTGTATTGTTATTTGTGATGTTTGACTACCTAAACGTTACGCAACATATGGGAGGAGCAAACATAGCTTGCATAGCAGCCTTCTAAACTCTAATTTGAAAATTACCTTGAAGAAAAAGTTTTCTGCCAGTGAAGTTGTCACAGATATTTGACGGTGAAAGTGACATAGGAGAGAATGTGTCTGAGACCCTGATTATGAGGCGTCCTCCTCTGATGAGAATGAGACCCTTGGTGCAGATGCTCCTGTTGTCTCTCAACCACAAGCAGACCCGTTACTTTCCAAAAATGGAAAGTTATCATGGGCCCACTCCCCACTTGAACAACATAATATATATTATGTATGTATAATTGGGTGGGTGGGGGGGAGTAGGGGTAATGTTTTATTTAAATGGTTATTTAGGTAATCAACAAAGTAACATGAAGCACCTGAAACATATATTTGGGTAACACTTTTGATTATGATCATTTTCTGGAGGTTTAAACTGCTGGGGTCAAAATGTCCCCAAGGATAAAGAGTGTAAAGTCAATTTGAGGATAACAGGATGGTTAACAAAACCATTTCAAATAAGTTTAGCCCTGCTAGATAGAGGTAGCAAATAACTCTAAGGATGGCAATAATAATAATAATAAACGTTATTTGTACAAATTCCATACAAGAATTGCAGCCCAAAGTGCTTCACAGCAGAAAATACACTAGAATACATCAAATGAGAATAAAATAGACAGAATAAATGCAATGCAGAAAATAAAAATACAAGATGATAGAAGTAGATGATCGTAGTGTTCTTGGGGGCATGTAGTTGACAAGAAAATTGCCAATATAGCTTGGTCTGGTTCCATTTAGGGCTTTGTACATAAGGAGGAGGACCTTCAAATCAATTCTAAATGTTATAGCCTAGCTGAGAGTTAAATAAGCTGAAGTATTTTCTTCAGTCGGCTTGGAATAAAGGCATGGATCCGTTTTTCAGCATCCTTTTGATTTATAAATGGTTGTACTTTAGCTTTGTTTCTAAGGTGGAAGAATTATGTTTTTGTCACCTTGTTAATGTGGGAATTAAAGCTTACAGTAGACCTGAGTCTATGATAACCAAGACTTGTAAGCAAGGAGTACGTTTCCCCATAATATTATTCAGCAGAATTTCTCTTGAAATTGAAATTTGGTAAATTCCAGTAAATATTGCAATTCCGAAACTCTTGAGTATCATAAATGGATTCAGCATCCCGAATAACCCCCAAAACCGCTCCAACATTGTTGAAATTGATCAAGTAGTTTCCGAGATTTGCCCATTTAGGTGATTATGCAAATGTACTAATTATGCAAATAAAAAAAGTTGCCCAACATGTACAACTTAGCATCCGGCAGTTTCTAAGTGCTGGTGACCCTTACTATCCATATCTATCATAAAAGTTTGGTGGTTCCAAAATTTCCGGGTTCATTGTGTTGGCAAATAGACTACTGTGCTGACGCAACCCTGTAACCAGTGATGTAATGCCAGGTCCAGTCAACAGGTCCTGGCAGTTGAGTAGGTTTTTTTATTAGTTTTTTTTGCTCCATGCAGTTCACTTGTATGAGCGTGACAGAAATACACTGTAGGCAGGGACCGAAACTAAAGCCCGCCGCCCGCCAGGGGCGGTCTGTTTTTACCTTTGGCGCATGACACTTAGAGGGCTGCCCGCCGTGTGGCGTGTAGACGTGTAGTTCATAAGCAGGCCCCTAAAAATATGTGTATGCGAACGGTAAAAATCAATTACGCGCACGCTGTGCGAATACAGATTATAGCCTCTCGTCTTTTTTTTCCTCCGCTGCGAGATCGTTAAAAAACTACAAGTCCCACATTGCACTCAAGCCAACGGTCCAATCACAGTAGAGTGAAGTGACTGGTTTCATGGGAAATAAAGCAAATGACCAATCGGAAGCTCTCATTTTTCTTGTTTACTTCCTGAAACTCCGCGATCAGGGCTCTCGTTTTCCGAGACACCAACTTATTATAGTCTCTCTTACCAATAGCAATAGATTTTAGAACACCTAGATTTATCGATAGCAATAGTAATATAACGTTAATGCAACTAAACGAATGCCTTGCTTTGTTAATCATAACGTTGATGCAGTAGCGTATGTCGGTGTGTTGGCTGTAACGGACATGACAATAACATAACGTGTACACATTAAAATTGCGATAATCTATTCTAACATTTTCAAATCGATGCAGTTGAATTTCCCCCTTAGGATCGATGCATTGTTACACCCCTACACCAAAGTCACTGGCCCACTGTGTATCTGTGTGTATAATAACTTGGCTAGCGTTATCAACAGCAGAGGTGGGCAATGGGTCCAGCTGCAGCACCGGAGTGCAAGCGATGTGATGTAATTGGCAGACTCGACTGTCAATCAATGGTCTACCTGACACGCAAACTCAAACAATGTTTCTGTACTGGAGGTGTGATTGATTGATTGATTGAAAACTTTATTAACAAATTGCAGAATGGGTACAATACAGTACAGCTCAATACACACAATTGTTAAGGGGATGCAGACCAGAGAAAGACTTTCGTCTTGTTTACATCAGGGTCCCCCATTTCAATTAATCAGGAAAGTGTACAGTAGGAAAGTGTACAGTATTTCAATAGGCAACCCTGAAAGGATTATTTTTCTAGAAGAGCAACACAGCCAAAACAGACAGTGGAGCTGTTTGCAGATAGCAAGCATTTTGACTTATTGCGTGGTGGCGATGTCTCGCAGATAATACAACTACAAATGATTATATAATATATATTTTATTTAAAAAAAAATTGTATATATAAAATATATATTGGCAGGTAAGAAATATGCTTGGCGGGTAGACTCTTCCCATCTACCCGCCACTGGCCGGTGAGTCAAAAAGTTAATTTCGCTCCCTGACTGTAGGCATCGTTAAGTGATACACAAACCCTGTGATACACAACCCTACTCAAGAATATACCGCAGGGACAAACTTTGCCGGAGGGGCCTATTCCACCTCTATTAATAAAAGTATGATTTTATTGCTTGTGACTTTCATAAGTTTCATTTATGTGGGGGATGTGATTTTGACATGACGATCCAAAACGACTTTCTATTTTTTGTGTGATACATGTTTGGGAATCACAGTATGTCAACAACACATTTCTGACGATGTTTCATGATACTCCACATACAAAAGAAAGCACCGTTTACCATATCCACCACCACCACCATCACAAAAAACTGTTTTTTCCTGCATAGAGAACCTCAAGGCGGATGCCTCCTGTCAAAATCAGTATATATATTTTGCAATTCAAGTTCTAAAGAGGGGAGGCATTTCTTTATAGATATTGTTAACGTTTACAATTCAGTCTTCTAACTTGCGTAACACGTAAAAATAAAGACCTAAATGCAAGTTCATTGATGTGAAGTTACCCCAGAAAACGTCCCTATTCTGCAAAATGCAAGTATTTTTTCTATTTCAGCTGTCATGCTTTGAGATATTTCTGCTTACTAACTTGTTAAGATTATATTGACTGGAAAGACCTTCTTCCTCAGAACGAAACCTAAATGTGGCCAAATTGAAATTGCCTTCCTTTAAATGCCAGATTGAAGAGAAATCAACAAACACAAGCATAAACTACCAACCGTCGTTATTGGCAGATATTTTTCTTAAATATAGATATATAACACATACTGTGTATATATAGCATAAACAATCTGTTCAGGACTACAGCAACTGGGTTGAGCACGGGCCAGAAGAAGGTAGACGCACAAATGGTTTTAAAACCATTTAGAACTAGCCTGAGAAGTTCACCACTTTTTTATTATTATTATTATTATTATTATTATTATTATTATTATTATTATTATTATTATTATTATTATTATTATTATTATTATTATTATTATTATTATTATTATTATTATTATTATTATTATTATACTCCCGGCCCTTTTTTGAGTTTGAACTTTATTATTTAGGGATGCTCGATATTGGCTTTTTTACCGATACCGATATTGTCCAACTCTTAATTTCCGATACCGATATCAACCGATACTGATATATGCAGGGTTTCCCCCCCCCAAAAAACTGAATAATTTCAGGTAATTAACATTACATATGTCTTGTCGTGGAATTAACACAACATTATGCATACTTTTGACAATAAATAAAATCAGAATTTGTTCTTACTTGCTATATATCGGTAGGCCGATAATATCGGACATCCCTAATTTTAACTATTTACCATGCAAACTTTATTAAAAGTGTAGTAAAATAAGAAAAATAGTGACATTTCATTGCCCTCTCGGAGGGGGGGGGGGGACTCAGACTAGACATCGACAAACAAATGACAACTAAGGACAATGAAGGACAACAACGAATACACATGACAAGGGAAATAGGGGGGGGGGGGGGGGCAGAGAGGAGAGTATGTAAAGTAGGGGTGAGGAGGGGTATTTAGAGATGGGTATTTATCGTTATAAATACCCCTTGTATTTATAACAACTGTTGTTAAATCCATCGCCAGTCGTCCGGGTGCACCTTCCCTGGTGGTTAAACTGGGAAATCTACACGTTTACAACTTGATGAGGACCGTCTGAACACACCGCCTGCCGATTGGTTGATAATTGGGCCAAGCTTACCTCCAGACTGCCTGCTGGTTGGGCGGCGCTGTGATCCGGAGTGGAGTGGCGGCTCTTGTGTAACTCCCTGGTTCACATTTCTCAGGCATCCACTCCCCTCCTCCCTACTGTGCAAAGTGGTGCCTCGTCGGCCGGTCTCCCTCTCTCTCTCTCTCTCTGCTTCTCTCTCTTCTTGCTCTCGTCCCGTCCGTCCCTCTCCTCCAGGACAGGTTGGGCGGTGGTCAGATGACCTCAGCGCTCAGGGTCCCGGGACACAGCCAGACACTGTAGGGGAACACAGAACAGGCACATTATACACACCGTCTCTCTCTCTCTCTCACACACACACTGATTCATTGGAGATCATCTGTACACAGAATCAGGAGGGAAATATGCACCGTGATGCAAGACACCCCGGCGTCTCACCGGTGACGGTGACCTGCGCAAACTTAGCGTCTCGTAAAAGTAAACTCTTCAAACTGATTGATGTTCCCCCGTCGTCGACTCCCGTGACATTTCTGACATGAATCCGAAGAGATCGTCACCCTCTAAACCACGAACGACGTTCACAGCATGTCCACCGTGTATATTTGGAGACTGACTAAAACACGCATGAGCTTGTTCACATGCATGTTCAGAGTTTTTTTTACCTACCCCCGCCAACCGGCGTTCCAATGCCAGCGTGCAGGATTCACACAGTTGCACAAAACCACATACTGACTGAGACAGCCACCTTTCACAACCTGGCCAAACCTGACTGAGACAAGAAGACACCTTTCACAATCTGGCGGGACCCTGACTAAGGCAAGACACCTTTTACAACCTGGCCAAACCTGACTGAGACAAGAAGACACCTTTCACAACCTGGCCAAACCTGACTGAGACAAGAAGACACCTTTTACAACCTGGCCAAAGCCGGGCTGGAACTGTTGTATCATAATTAGGGCTGGGCGATATGACGATATTATATAAATATCGGGTACAGTTCATTAACAATACACTTTTTCAACGTATCGTGGATATCGTGATGTTTTGCCCAATAGGATTGTGTCGCGTCAATCTGGTCCACACGTTACTCGTTCATATCTCAGCCTGTGTTGAGATATGCCCATTCCGCGGTCTGTTAATAAAGTTTTCAATCAGACAGATGTATGGAAAGGCATTTATTATAACATTCGTTGAGGTAAAATCATTATGGCTCATTTAGTCATCCTGTGGTGCACTGGTCTCCTACTAGTCGGTTGCGGGGAGCTAATGTAAGTAGCTTTGTTGATGTCAGCACACCGGACATTCAGGAAGTCAAAAACTAATGGCGCTTGCCGATTGGTGCTAAGAACAGCAGGGCGGGTGCAAGCGGTGTGACGTAATTGGCAGACTCGACTGTCAATCAAAATTATTCTGTTGTCCGTCAGAATGAATGAATGAAAACTTTATTAACATATTGCAGAATGGGTACAATACAGTACAGGAGGATGAAGACCAGAAAAAGACTTTCGGCTTTTTTACATAAGGGTCCTCCATTTTCAATTCATCAAAACATTTAGAGACATACAAATATACAGTAGTTTCATAAAAATACTAAAATGCTATTGATTGATTGATTGATTGATTGATTGATTTAAAACTTTATTAACATATTGCAGAATGGGTACAGTACAGCTCAATACATACAATTGTTAAGGGGATGCAGACCAGAGAAAGACTGTTGTCTTGTTTACATCAGGGTCCCCCATTTTCAATTCATCATATTTCATATCTAAATCATATAATATCTCATTGCTAAATATATGCAATATATTATAATCTAATAATCCAATAATCTAAATCTAATATATAATATAAAAATGCTAAATGCATGGGTATTTTATTTTGTCTTTAATGTTAGCTTGCAAACTCAAATACTGTCTTGGTAAGCCTCATAATGAATCGTTTGGGGTAAAAAAGAAAAACATCGTGATGTGTATCGTGTATCGCCGAAAGGTCAGAAAATATCGTGATATCATATTTAGGCCATATCGCCCAGCCCTAATCATAATATGGTTTAGTAGTTTGTGTACCACAGTCTGTGGTGTGAATTTTGAAAGGTTGCCTAGCAACCAGAGAATTTGCAAAAAAAAACGTAATGGAGACACAAACGCAGCCGTACCGTGCTAGACCGTGGCTATCCCCCAGCCAGGCTGAACACAGCTCATGGAGATGAGGCACAATTGTATTGTGATGATATTTAAATCAGGAGCTCTGTGGTGATTCACACTCATCGTATATATAGTAGCCAAAAAAGAGGGGTTGGCAGGAAGGCCTAGAGGTAGAAAAGCTGACTGATGACAGAAAGGTTGCTGGTTAGATTCTTATTTCATCCAATATAGCTACCCTATAGGAGCTACAGGACTTCTAATCCAGAAACATTGGTTTAATCTAAACCACCCACAGGAGTAAGGTTAATCTGATCAGTTTTAGTTAGTTGGATTTTGTGTGAGCTTGCCTTGAATATGTACATTTGTGATATATATATATATATATATTTTTTTTTAAGTCCACACAGGTGTGTTTGATTCGTCTGTAAACAAGACCGAAAAATAAACTTCATTCATTCATTCATTCAGTTCAATCATAATAAAAGGTGATTCAGCAGGGACCAAATGCCCTCACAGGAAGCCAAAACAACCACAGCTAATCAACCGCTTGGTTCTGCAGCGAGATCCTATATAGGCTATAGATCACTTCTCCCCACATCTTTCTTCCTTTAGCGTTTCTCCAAATCTCAGAAGGGCAACGGGTCATTGTTGTTCTGCCGCCTGTTCGATCGTGGTGTCAATTACAGTATCGGTTACAATTACATTGTTGAAATGTAAAAGTTGCCCCCAAGGGGGATCAATAATGGAATATCTTATCTTAATCATTTGGATTCTTTATAAACATAATAAAAAACATTTGGATAAAAAATTATAAAAAAATGCATGTTCAGATTTGTTTTCCTACCCCGCCAACCGGCGTTCCAATGCCAGCGTGCAGGATTAACATAATACAAAATGTTAATAATTTTTTTAATGAAAAAGTACTAGAAATCTTTACATAGGTCCCATTGATCATGAAGAGAGAACATTCTCCTTTGACATTTTTGTTTTCCTCACAAAGTGATTCACTTTATTTTTCATGCCGTTGAGTTCAGTATGTCCAGTCCAGGCAATGTAGGCTAAACACCATGAATAGACAGTGAACCACAGAAAGCTTATGTAAGCTCAACCTAGTTCTCTCTCTCTCTCTCCCTCTCTCACAAACCTGGTACTTTCTCCCTTCACACACAGGAAACCTGGCTGTTTCGTGTCCACAAAAGCCCAGGCAGACGGAGCAGCCAGGGAACACTCTCCTCCATGTGGTTTGTGGATCTGTACTCCCTTCCCCCCCATTGGTTTGTTTGTTTGTTGGTTTGGTTGTTTGTGGTTCGCTGCCTTTCAGATTCAACCCGCTTCTTTCAATACTATGGTAACAAAGCCACATGCAACAGAACAGAACATCCACAAACCACAGGGTCCAGCTACTGTCCATGTATCTGGTATAGGCAAGCAAAACAACTGAAACACACACACACATACACCCCCCCCCCCCCACACACACACACACACACACACACACACACACGGAAGAGTACCACCACTAAGATGACACACCTTTCACAGAATATCGTTGTCCTCCATTTTGGAAGAAACAAGGGTTGCCGTGTGTTGATAATATATGAGGACTATATCAACAAAAGTTGAACAACTTAGTGTTTTATTACTGGATCTTGTAAACAGTCAGTCAAACAGAAAAGGTCACACATTTACACCGTTTTTACTGATGTTACCGGCGCTGCACAGAAATGAGGCAGGAAGTGGTTACAGGCAGCCATACTAGAAGATAAAGACCTCCATTATCATTAGCCTACAGATGGGAGGTATACCAGTTACAGAGGTATACCCTCATCATGGATCCATGCAAAGATATGGATTTTTAGTACAATACCGTCACCCACGATATATACATCTTGTAATATAAACTGTGTATATTTTACGTTTAGTCAAAAGAATAGAATGGTGAAAGAATAGACCATTTTGTATCATCTTTTCCCCCCTCCTTTTTCCGTTTTTCTCCCATCCCAATGTTAGTTATGCCAATTCCCAATCCCCTTCCTGGTCGTTGCGCACTCTACCGCGTGATTACCAAAGGTAGCCGCATTTCTGGCAGACGCTCACTGATTGGCCGACGGCAGTTTCTACACTGGTTAAGCTTAGGCAATCTTCGAAGTTGGTTAAGGTTAGGCAAGTTCTTTCGACGGTTAAGCTTAGGCACTCTTTCGAAGTTGGTTAAGGTTAGAGTTTGTCTTAGAGCATGGCGATAGAACGGCAGGTAGTTTGCAGGCTGTTTGACGTGGAAATGGGCAAAGACACAGCTCGTCACGCTATTGGGCGCACATGTCACATGACCAGAAACCTCTGCCAGAAATGCGGCTACCTTTGGTAGGAACGCCACTCTACCCCCTACCGTCGGTCTGGGAGGGCGGAGACTATCACATGCTTCCTCCGACACATGTGTAGTAGTGTTGTCAAAAATATCGAAAAATCCATACATATCGATTCTGAATATTTAAAACGGTTTCGATACTCATTTCCCGCAATATCGATACTTTCTGCAGTATCGATACCAGCTGGCTTGCTCGCAGTCTTCTACCGCAAGTTGTTGACAGACACACGCTGCTGCAGAGCACGCTTGCCCCTCCTCCTCCCCCTCAGACCCGTCTTCAGTGTCTTCTTGTCAACAAAGCATTAAACATTAAACCATTAACTTTAGTTTAATACATGAGACGTTGTCTACTGATGGCTCATAATATCAACAGCTGATTCGTTGTTAGTAACGTTATAGCTATTCGTTCTTCCGTTAGCTTATGCTAGCTAGCCACCTTATAATTCACAATATAATTACTTCATGGAAACGGTGTAACGTTAACGTTATGTCGAGTTCATACTACACTACACGTATTATGAACTCGACATAACGTTAACCCGTTTCCATGAAGTGTTTACTTACTGTACAATCCATTCAACCTACTGTACAATCCATTCAACCCCATACACAACAAAAAACCCATCCCTAACTTCGCCACCCTATCCAAACCTAATCTATGAGTCACTCATTGCCTCCTGTGGGCTGACTCTGGCCTTCTTGATCACTCACCACCCCCTTCCCTAACTCTCTTACTTGATCACTCACAACAACCCCCTTCTCTAACTCCCTTACTACTTCCCCCAATGTTAACCCCTTCATACCCATGTGTTGTACTGCTGCTTTAACTATTAACTTTATCCTATCTGTTCTACTGCTAACCATCATTGTTGTATTCACTACTCCTGCCACAAAGGCCACTATATTCAACTTCTCCCCCCACACCCTCTCTTTCTCCTCCTGTACAGTGTTAAAAAAACTGCATGACAAATAAAGACTTCTAGTCTAACAATTATATATACTTCCTCTACTGACAAATGCCCTTTTCTAAAACCCTGTTCCCTATCTTGCTTTCCCTGATCCTCCTGCACTACCCTTACTGCCAAATGCCCTTCTCTTCTAAATTGTTGTAGTCATATTGTAGTCTTTTAGTCTTATTAACTAAAAGATTTTAATCAAATAAAAAGCAGCAGCACTATTGCATAACTGAGTCTGTTTGCTATGTATTTCTTTTAGGGGAGTAGGACATTTGTTTCACAGTTTTAGCATGATGTTTTATAGATGGCTAGGTTAAACACAGGTTTTTGTTTTTAAGGGGGGGGGGGGGTTGATTTGATTTAGATTAGATAATTTAGTTATTTTTAAATGTCTGATCTAAAGAGAAACAAGGGTTTTAAAAGTGTTATATTTATCTTCTCTTATAGTACCAGAGAGAAGCTGAGGAGAATCAACCAGCAACAAAAGCAAAATTTGTTAAAAAAATAAATAAAAAAAAAATAAAAAAAAAAATTGCATTTCCGTAGTATCGAAAATGGTATCGAATATCGATACTTTTCAAGGTATCGTATCGAAGTCGAAATTCCAGTATCGTGACAACACTAATGTGTAGCCAGCCCACCTTCTTTTCACCTGGCAGCGCGGACTCTCACTGGGGGAGTGTAACGTGTGGAAGGGTCACACTACCTCCCCCAGATCCTTCCCTTGCTGTGCAGGCGCCCCGACCGAACTGTAGGAGTCGCTGTTTACAACGACCAGGACCCACCCCACCGGCTTTCCCACCCGCTGACACTGCCAATTGTGTCAGTATGGACGGCGGACCAAGCCGGAGGTACCGCAGCTGGATTCGATCCCACTGTCTCTGCGGTGGTAGACAGATGCTTAGTCCGCTGCGCTACCCGGCCAGCTGAATAGACCATTTTTTATGAAAACGGCGCCAAAACAATTACATTACATTAAGAGCCTACATCAAGAACCTACATTAGAGCCTACATCAAGAGCCTACAATACATCAAGAGCCTACGTTAGAGCCTACATTAAGAGCCTATGTTAAGAGCCTACATTAATAGCCTATGTTAGAGCCTACATTAGAGCCTACATTAAGAGCCTATGTTAAGAGCCTACATTAATAGCCTATGTTAGAGCCTACATTAGAGCCTACATTAAGAGCCTATGTTAAAAGCCTACATTAAGAGCCTACATTAGAGCCTATGTTAAGAGCCTACATTAATAGCCTACATTAGAGCCTACATTAAGAGCCTACATTAGAGCCTATGTTAAGAGCCTACATTAAGAGCCTATGTTAGAGCCTACATTAGAGCCTACATTAAGAGCCTATGTTAAGAGCCTACATTGGAGCCTACATTAGAGCCTACATTAGAGCCTACATTAAGAGCCTACATTAGAGCCTACATTAGAGCCTACATTGAGAGCCTACATTAGAGCCTACATTGAGAGCCTACATTAGAGCCTACATTAAGAGCCTACATTGAGAGCCTACATTGAGAGCCTACATTAATAGCCTATGTTAAAAGCCTACATTAAGAGCCTACATTAGAGCCTATGTTAAGAGCCTACATTAATAGCCTACATTAGAGCCTACATTAAGAGCCTACATTAAGAGCCTATGTTAGAGCCTACATTAGAGCCTACATTAAGAGCCTATGTTAAGAGCCTACATTGGAGCCTACATTAGAGCCTACATTAGAGCCTACATTAAGAGCCTACATTAGAGCCTACATTAGAGCCTACATTGAGAGCCTACATTAGAGCCTACATTAAGAGCCTACATTAGAGCCTACATTAGAGCCTACACTAGAGCCTACATTAAGAGCCTACATTAAGAGCCTACATTAAGAGCCCACATTAGAGCCTACATTAGAGCCTACATTAGAGCCTACACTAGAGCCTACATTAAGAGCCTACATTGAGAGCCTACATTAGAGCCTACATTAAGAGCCTACATTAAGAGCCTACATTAAGAGCCTACATTGAGAGCCTACATTAGAGCCTACATTGAGAGCCTACATTAATAGCCTATGTTAAAAGCCTACATTAAGAGCCTACATTAGAGCCTATGTTAAGAGCCTACATTAATAGCCTACATTAGAGCCTACATTAAGAGCCTACATTAGAGCCTATGTTAAGAGCCTACATTAAGAGCCTATGTTAGAGCCTACATTAGAGCCTACATTAAGAGCCTATGTTAAGAGCCTACATTGGAGCCTACATTAGAGCCTACATTAGAGCCTACATTGAGAGCCTACATTAGAGCCTACATTAAGAGCCTACATTAAGAGCCTACATTAGAGCCTACATTAGAGCCTACATTAGAGCCTACACTAGAGCCTACATTAAGAGCCTACATTAAGAGCCCACATTAGAGCCTACATTAGAGCCTACATTAGAGCCTACACTAGAGCCTACATTAAGAGCCTACATTGAGAGCCTACATTAAGAGCCTACATTAAGAGCCTACGTTAAGAGCCTACATTAGAGCCTACATTGAGAGCCTACACTAAGAGCCTACATTAGAGCCTACACTAAGAGCCTACATTGAGAGCCTACACTAAGAGCCTACATTAGAGCCTACATTGAGAGCCTACATCAAATAAGGCTCCTCCTTGAGGTCCAACGAACCTCAGAACAGTGAGCTCCACAGATGAGGATAATAATGCCAGCTCTAAATATAGCTTGGCCTTCATGTAAACTCGCTTGTCGCTTCATCCAATCAGAGAGAGAGGGGGGGGGGGGGGACAGGCCAGTGAACAAAACCAGGCCCGTGTCTAAAAAGGCCCTTTTCACCGCCGGCCTAAATGATTGAATGTCGTCCAAGTGCCCCCTCTCTCTTCTGTATGGAAGCATGGTGAGAGGGGCAGCAGACAGGGGTGCAGAGCAGAGGGGCAGCAGACAGGGGTGCAGAGCAGAGGGGCAGCAGACAGGGGGGCAGACAGGGCACGAAATTAATTTTGACTCACCGGCCAGTGGCGGGTAGATGGGAAGAATCTACCCGCCAAGCATATTTCTTACCTGCCAACTTTTTTTTAATTATTTTAAATACATTTTTTTTTAAATAAAATATATATATTATATAATCATACTTGTAGTTGTATTATCTGCAAGACATCGCCACCTCGCTGTCTGCAAACAGCTCCACTGTTTGTGTGTATACTCGAGTGGCCTCCAGCTCCAGCAAGGATTCTCCGACGCTGCAGCTGGTCCCTAAACTCTACATTCAGCATGAAAGGATTCTCCTGCGCTGCAGCTGGACCCTATTCAGCAGCCCTCATGCGATGTAAGCCAGGGGCTCGAATATGCATGTTGTAGGACATTGATGTCAGGAGCTATCTGTAGCTACTGCTGGATGGCGTTGGGACAACGCCTCTGAACTATTTAGTTTACTGGGACATTTCGTAGTGACTAGTGAGCTAACGTGGGCTAACATGAGCTACCTAGCCAACGGAGGTATTATGCACTGGACACTTGCTGGAGCAGTTGTTGATGTCGGGAGCTATCAGTAGCTAGCCGGCTGGATAACGTTACACAATGCCTCATGTATAAAAACTAAAAGTGAATAGTTGACTGGGTCATTTTGTAACAGTAGCAAAAATTTGCTCACGGAGGTCCCTCTGACTAAACTAACGTCAGTCACGGTGACTGTCCGAGGCAATAGCCTCCGTTTACATGCAGCAGCATACAGAAACAGGTGCGGGAGGGGTAGGAGCAGCAATGCGCTGCATGTCTGTGCTGAGACAGCGAGTGAGAACTCCGCTCAGAATTGGATCATGATTTTCGGTTTTCACATGATTATTTGATTGCCCGCCACACGGCACACGACACACACGGCACACGACAGGGGGTGCAGAGCAGAGGGGCAGCAGGTCCGGGGGTGCAGAGCAGAGGGGCAGCAGACAGGGGGGCAGAGCAGAGGGGCAGCAGACGGGAGTGCAGAGCAGAGGGGCAGCAGACGGGGGTGCAGAGCAGAGGGGCAGCAGACAGGGGGGCAGAGCAGAGGGGCAGCAGACGGGGGTGCAGAGCAGAGGGGCAGCAGACGGGGGTGCAGAGCAGAGGGGCAGCAGACGGGGGTGCAGAGCAGAGGGGCAGCAGACGGGGGTGCAGAGCAGAGGGGCAGCAGACAGGGGTGCAGAGCAGAGGGGCAGCAGACAGAGGGGTGCAGAGCAGGGGTGCAGGGCAGAGGGGCAGCAGACAGGGGTGCAGAGCAGAGGGGCAGCAGACAGGGGTGCAGAGCAGAGGGGCAGCAGACAGGGGTGCAGAGCAGAGGGGCAGCAGACAGGGGGGCAGAGCAGAGGGGCCTGTGCCTCTGTGGGATTCTGCCAATTCAGCAGCAGAGGAAGGAAACTCGGGCTGGAAACCAACTGAGATTTTTTTTTTTTTTATGTTTAAAGAAAAAAATAATCCCTGCCAAACAAAACAAAGTTTAAATAAATGTTGACGGAACAGCTTCTGTTATGATGATCAGGGTAGGAAACAGAACGCCGGGTTCAGTCCGTCCACCGCAGAGGGCGTTTCACAGGCACCACATCCCAGGCGCCACACACACCAGAGCGCTGGAAACCACCCGCTACCGTGGGTCTCTCCCCTTTTCCACACTAGGACGGAGCACCGTTTATCTCGTCGCTTGTTGATAAGCTAGATACGATTAGGTCCAGAGCTGTAGGCTAGATAAGATAACAGTGGAGGGGATGAAACTGGTTCAGAACACTATTATTCTTCTTCTTCTTCCGTCATTGGGAAAACGATTAAACTATTATCCCCTGGAATCCCTGAAAGGACCCCGATATTGTTCAGTGTTCAGGTATGATATCTGTTCAGTCACGTATAGGGATGGGTACCGATGTTCAGGTATGATACCTGTTCAGTCACGTATAGGGATGGGTACCGATGTTCAGGTATGATACCTGTTCAGTCACGTATAGGGATGGGTACCGATGTTCAGGTATGATACCTGTTCAGTCACGTATAGGGATGGGTACCGATGTTCAGGTATGATACCTGTTCAGTCACGTATAGGGACGGGTACCGAGTCGGTACTTTTAAGGGTACCGACCGAATCACGTCGGTACTAAGTCTGATGACGTCAACGTTTACTTTACCGCGAAACGAAACCTATGAAGTGTGCCGCACGTTCACACGCACAATACAGTCTTACCTATGATTTGACTTGATTCAATTACATTTTTAGAGAGTAGGGTGGACGGTATGGTCTAAAATTTATATCACGGTATAATTTGAAGCATAGACGGTAACGGTATATATCACGGTATCAGTGTTTCCGTTAGAATAATTTTTTTTGCCTGATAGGCAGGCTATATAAAGAATGACATCCTCAAGGCATGTAGATTTATAATATTTTAACTTAAAACTAGGCTACTTTTGCGTATAAAGTCATTATATTCCAAATAAAATAAGTCCCGAGTCGAGACTCCGTGCTGCTCCCATTGCAAACAGCGGGGCTGGATTTTGCTAGAAGCATATCGCTGCTGTCGGCCGGGACAAAACCTCATAACTCAATTTTTTTATTTATTTTTTTATTATATAAATCAACTCCGTAGATCATCCTCCATATGTTGTGTGGGTTTTACAAAGTTTAAACAATGGGAAAGCATTAAACCGATCATCTGTCTAAACCTCCTAACTCTATTCACCCTCAAATCTGTGTTAGTTTTTTTCATCTGCTGAAAAGTTGAGTTTTTGGAGTTATGAGGTTTTGTCCCGACAGCAGCGATATGTAGCTGCAGAGCCGCAGAGCCAGTGGCTCTTTCAGGTCGTTCAGCCGTTTGGTGGGGGGGCGCTGTTGAGCGGACCTGTGACCAGACCTGAAAGAGCCACTGGCTCTGCGGCTCTGCAGCTGCATGCTATTTCGCAAATCCACTGCTGCAGCCGTCCTCCCGTCGTTATCATAACACTACACACATATCATAATGTTTACAGCAAACTGTAGTTGATCACCAGGTATGTTTTATTAACGTAGAATAATTCATATAAGAAAAACGATAAGATCTCTTACCTTTCTCCACTGGTTAAAAATGCCAGGAACTGAAATTGAAACTTGCTGTGCGCTGCGGTGATATGTGTTTATTATGAAATGACAATTGCGTGTTGACACGCCCAGTGCGCCCACTGCGCGAAGCCTCCTAAATAACTTTTTCCAGTTTGCACATATCTATTATCTATGACTAATTCGATCTATTTTTAGGGGCAAATGCGATTGAAATAGTCGCGCTGTGGTTACATGACGTCATTGCTATTTTAGAGCTGCACTACCGGTTACACGGTATAGTCAAAATCCATACCGTAGAGCAAATTCATACCGTTTATACCATATACCGTTTATACCGTCCACCCCTCAGTAAAGTACCAAAAAAAAAAAAAAAAAAAAACATTGGGTACTGGTATCGATTCACAGGTACCGTTCAAATGTGAAAGGTACCCAACCATAGTCACGTATGATACCTATTCAGTGAAACCCTGGGGTAGAGTCAGTCTAGAGAGCATGGCTCAGGGGAAACCCTGGGATGGAGTGTCAGTCTGGACTGGAGCATGGCTCAGGGGAAACCCTGGGATGGAGTGTCAGTCTGGACTGGAGCATGGCTCAGGGGAAACCCTGGGATGGAGTATCAGTCTGGAGCATGGCTCAGGGGAAACCCTGGGATGGAGTCTCAGTCTGGACTGGAGCATGGCTCAGGGGAAACCCTGGGGTAGAGTCAGTCTAGAGAGCATGGCTCAGGGGAAACCCTGGGGTAGAGTCAGTCTAGAGAGCATGGCTCAGGGGAAACCCTGGGGTAGAGTCAGTCTAGAGAGCATGGCTCAGGGGAAACCCTGGGGTAGAGTCAGTCTAGAGAGCATGGCTCAGGGGAAACCCTGGGGTAGAGTCAGTCTAGAGAGCATGGCTCAGGGGAAACCCTGGGGTAGAGTCAGTCTAGAGAGCATGGCTCAGGGGAAACCCTGGGGTAGAGTCGGTCTAGAGAGCATGGCTCAGGGGAAACCCTGGGATGGAGTATCAGTCTGGAGCATGGCTCAGGGGAAACCCTGGGATGGAGTATCAGTCTGGACTGGAGCATGGCTCAGGGGAAACCCTGGGATGGAGTCAGTCTGGAGCACGGCTCAGGGGAAACCCTGGGATGGAGTGTCAGTCTGGAGCACGGCTCAGGGGAAACCCTGGGATGGAGTGTCAAGTCTGGAGCACGGCTCAGGGGAAACCCTGGGATGGAGTGTCAAGTCTGGAGCACGGCTCAGGGGAAACCCTGGGATGGAGTGTCAAGTCTGGAGCACGGCTCAGGGGAAACCCTGGGATGGAGTGTCAAGTCTGGAGCACGGCTCCGGCGGGAGCCGACAGTGGAATGGAAACATGGTCTTGGCTCGGCACAGCGTGCCTTGGCTTCCCCTCTAGGACCAGCCAGCGCTGGGCCGCCAGGGAAATAACAAGGGGCCGGTTTGTTTTCAAAGAGCGATGTCAGCCGTGACGAGCAGATAAGCCTGAACAAAAGCTGCTCGGGGAACAGTCGCCAAGAGGACTAAGAGGGGAGAGACACACACACACAAGTTTGTGTCTGTGTGAGTGAGCGTGCACACTCGTTTGATTGTGTGTGTAACTTAATACAGTGCAGTATAGTGCAATATAGTGTGTGTGCATGTTTGTGTGTATAGCCATGCATAGTGCAGCTACATAAGATTTGCGTCTGTGCGTGTGAGCGTGCACTGCATGCTTGTGTGATTGTATGTGTAACTTAATACAGTGCAATATAGTGTGTGTGTGTGTGTGTGTGTGTGTGTGTGTGTGTGTGTGTGTGTGTGTGTGTGTGCGTGTGCGTGTGCGACTTCCCACCCGTGGGCCAGTCAGAAACAGACACCCGCTGGTACAATAGTGACCACAGAGTCCAGACCAGAGACGGGGACGGAGTCACACTGAGGAAAGAGGATCTATTCAAGTGAAACGCTGAACGCTCTGCCTGGTAAAAAAAAAAAAAAAAAAACTTGATCCCCATGCGCCTTCCAGACTTCCACGAGGCACTTCCCAGGCGTACGTCCTGCGGCCCCACTGAAGATTCCGCAGGCAGGTCACTAGGGCCGTCTTCGACTGGGAGCAGGGACGTCCACCGGTATTCCAATACGACGAGACTATTCTAAATGGCATAGAGAGGTATTACGCTACGGCCGATGAGTTTAGTTTGCGTCAGCAGATTACAGAGAACTGATCCCATCCATCGCTTTTACTGAACGGTATCGAGAGACTTATATTTTGGAGTCATTACTAGACAAAAAACGAAAACACATTTGTAAATGGTGCATTTATATAATATAATGCCTTTATCCAAAGTGCTTTACAACTTTTGTTCCTCACATCCACCCGTTCACATTTTACATTACATTTTACATTTAGTCATTTAGCTGACGCTTTTATCCAAAGCGACTTACAAGTTCTGTACGACAAGCCATCAGGAAGGATACAACTCTATCAGCTGAGCAACAATGTTCATCAAAGTGTTGAGTGCTACAGTGTAGGTTAGTTTATTAGTTCACTCGCACATCAATGGCGGAGGCGACCAAGCAAGGTGCCGACCTGCACATCGGGAGCAGTGCTGCTCACCAAGGACACTTCGACACGCTGCCTGGGAGGAGCGGGAATCGAACTGGGAACCTCCGGATTACCAGACGACTGCTCTACCTCCTGAGCTGAGCCACTGTCGCCCCACAAGTTACCAGTGGTAACTGGAAGGTGTGCCATTGAGCAAGGCACTGAATCCCTAACTGCCCCAGGGGCTCATCACCGAGTAGACTAGAGTTAAATTGTTAGACTAATAAATAGTCATGGATTTTGTCGACTTATCGATCAGTTGATTTAAAATCAACAAATCTGTACAATTGTCTTTCTAGAAATGTAATCAAGCATAAGGAGCTCTTTAAATCTAGTGCTTACCAGAGATGTGCTCATCATCCAACACATTCCACACTGTGATTATTATATTGTAAATTAGTTATGTTATTGTTTATAAAGCTATTTTAATGCATTCTGGCACTTTTTCTTCACTTTAGCCTTCTAATACATTACATCCATACTGATATAATGATATATTATGAATGAGACTCATTACATCCACACTGTGATCATTATATTATGAATGAGACTCATTACATCCACACTGTGATCATCATTATATTGTAAGATCTATTTTATAGTTTTATTACCTGCATTATTTTTTTACCCTTTTTCTTCTCTGCGCTGCTTTTATTGTCTATTTTACTGCATTTCCTGTCTATTTTTTTTTACAGCTGTGAAGCACTTTGGGCTGCAATTCTTATATGAAAGGTGCTATATACAAATAAAGTGTATTGTTATCATCATCTTTCAGGAGATAACTCATCCAGCGTGGAAAAAACTAAAACAAAACTAAGACTTAATAGATGAATAAAGTCTTGGTTGAAGAAGATCAAACCAACAGATGAATGGGCTAAGAGGGGGGGGGGGGCAGCCCCAGCTAGAATGACGTGCAGAAAGGCTGGTCCCACTTCTCCGGTTGAGAACTGCCAACAAAGTGTAACACGTTGATAAACAAGGAAGCCGCGACCGCACCTCCTTCAGAAAACAAGCGCTCCTTGCAGCGAGCGCGACACCGTGTTGACAGACGGGGCTCCTGAGCAGTGAGCCGAGAACAGAGCGCAGGGCCCCCGGGGCCCCAAGCTTGTCTGGGCACAGCGGAGCTCCTCTGTTGCCACCTCCTCCACCGTGTCCGTGGGGCCCCGGCCGTGTCGACCGGGAAACAGGCTCCGCCGCAAAACACAACACATGTTAATATGACCTGGATTTTCCAGATCCACACGACGACAGGCGCCGGTCCCCCCCCTCTCTCGCCGGTCCCCCCTCTCTCCCGCCGGTGCCCCCCCTCTCCCGCCGGTGCCCCCCCTCTCTCGCCGGTCCCCCCCCTCTCTCGCCGGTCCCCCCCCTCTCTCGCCGGTCCCCCCTCTCTCTCGCCAGTCCCCCCCCTCTCCCTTCTCTCTCTCGCCAGTCCCCCCCCTCTCCCCCCTCTCTCCCGCCGGTCCCCCCCCTCTCCCGCCGGTCCCCCCCCTCTCCCGCCGGTCCCCCCTCTCTCCCGCCGGTCCCCCCTCTCTCCCGCCGGTCCCCCCTCTCTCTCTCCGGTCCCCCCTCTCTCCCGCCGGTCCCCCCTCTCTCCCGCCGGTCCCCCCTCTCTCTCTCCGGTCCCCCCTCTCTCTCGCCGGTCCCCCCTCTCTCCCGCCGGTCCCCCCTCTCTCTCGCCGGTCCCCCCTCTCTCTCCCGCCGGTCCCCCCTCTCTCTCGCCGGTCCCCCCTCTCTCTCCCGCCGGTCCCCCCCCTCTCTCCCGCCGGTCCCCCCTCTCTCTCCCGCCGGTCCCCCCTCTCTCTCTCGCCAGTCCCCCCTCTCTCTCTCGCCAGTCCCCCCTCTCCCGCCGGTCCCCTCTCTCTCTCGCCAGTCCCCCCTCTCCCGCCGGTCCCCCCTCTCTCCCGCCGGTCCCCCCTCTCTCTCGCCGCTCCCCCCTCTCTCCCGCCGGTCCCCCCTCTCTCTCGCCGGTCCCCCCTCTCTCTCGCCAGTCCCCCCCCTCTCCCCCCTCTCTCTCGCCAGTCCCCCCTCTCTCTCGCCAGTCCCCCCCCTCTCCCCCCTCTCTCCCGCCGGTCCCCCCTCTCTCTCGCCGGTCCCCCCTCTCTCCCGCCGGTCCCCCCTCTCTCTCGCCGGTCCCCCCTCTCTCCCGCCGGTCCCCCCTCTCTCCCGCCGGTCCCCCCTCTCTCTCGCCGGTCCCCCCTCTCTCTCCCGCCGGTCCCCCCTCTCTCTCGCCGGTCCCCCCTCTCTCTCGCCGGTCCCCCCTCTCTCTCACCGGTCCCCCCTCTCTCTCACCGGTCCCCCCTCTCTCTCGCCGGTCCCCCCTCTCTCTCACCGGTCCCCTCTCTCTCTCACCGGTCCCCCCTCTCTCTCACCGGTCCCCTCTCTCTCTCACCGGTCCCCCCTCTCTCTCACCGGTCCCCCCCTCTCTCCCGCCGGTCCCCCCCTCTCTCTCACCGGTCCCCCCTCTCTCTCACCGGTCCCCTCTCTCTCTCACCGGTCCCCCCTCTCTCTCGCCGGTCCCCCCCTCTCTCCCGCCGGTCCCCCCTCTCTCTCGCCGCTCCCCCCTCTCTCCCGCCGGTCCCCCCTCTCTCTCGCCGGTCCCCCCTCTCTCTCGCCAGTCCCCCCCCTCTCCCCCCTCTCTCTCGCCAGTCCCCCCCCTCTCCCCCCTCTCTCCCGCCTCTCTCGCCGGTCCCCCCTCTCTCGCCGGTCCCCCCTCTCTCTCGCCGGTCCCCCCTCTCTCTCGCCGGTCCCCCCTCTCTCTCGCCGGTCCCCCCTCTCTCTCGCCGGTCCCCCCTCTCTCTCGCCGGTCCCCCCTCTCTCTCACCGGTCCCCCCCTCTCTCCCGCCGGTCCCCCCCTCTCTCTCACCGGTCCCCCCTCTCTCTCACCGGTCCCCTCTCTCTCTCACCGGTCCCCCCTCTCTCTCACCGGTCCCCCCCTCTCTCCCGCCGGTCCCCCCCTCTCTCCCGCCGGTCCGCCCTCTCTCCCACCGGTCCCCCTCTCTCTCCCGCCGGTCCCCCCTCTCTCTCGCCGGTCCCCCCTCTCTCCCGCCGGTCCCCCCTCTCTCTCGCCCGTCCTTCCTCTCTCGCCCGTCCCCCCTCTCTCTCCCGCCGGTCCCCCCTCTCTCGCCCGTCCCCCCTCTCTCGCCCGTCCCCCCTCTCTCGCCCGTCCCCCCTCTCTCGCCCGTCCCCCCTCTCTCGCCCGTCCCCCCTCTCTCGCCCGTCCCCCCTCTCTCTCGCCGGTCCCCCCTCTCTCTCGCCCGTCCCCCCTCTCTCGCCCGTCCCCCCTCTCTCTCGCCGGTCCCCCCTCTCTCTCGCCGGTCCCCCCTCTCTCTCGCCGGTCCCCCCTCTCTCTCGCCTGTCCCCCCTCTCTCTCGCCTGTCCCCCCTCTCTCTCGCCTGTCCCCCCTCTCTCTCGCCCGTCCCCCCTCTCTCGCCCGTCCCCCCTCTCTCGCCCGTCCCCCCTCTCTCGCCCGTCCCCCCTCTCTCGCCCGTCCCCCCTCTCCCGATGGTCTCTCTCTCCCAATGAACGAGGACAAAAAGACGGGCGGGAGGCGCGGTGGTGCAGGAGGAGAACGGGACTATTGAAGTATTTCACCAGTGTCCTCATTTCACACAGTAAAAATTAGGGGTGGGACGATACATCGATCCAGATCGATACATCGATGTAATTATCAACAATCGAATCGGATCGATGCGATGTAATAAGATCGATTCATATCGATACTCTTATTTTGAAAATCCTGTGGCGAGTCTCATATCCGCCCAAGAACAACAGCAGTAGCTCCGTGTGTGTAGATGTTACAGCATAGCATTCTCCCTTTCTGTGTGTGTGTGTGCGCGCGTCTTTGGAAAGACCAGATGAGGTCAGAGGAGTTTGATGTTTAAATGTTATTTAAACATAAACAATATAATACATAATAAATGTAGGCCTATACATGATCATGCAACATCAACAAATTGTTGTAGGAACGGTTTTGGAGAGGGAGGTTGTGAGTTTTGAGTTCCAAAAAATTTAGCTTAAAGTTTAAAGCTCAATATATAAAAACGTGGCACTTTACAGTGAACAGGAGGTCTATTTGTATTAAAAACAATAGATTGATTTTCCTTTAAATGTCTGGAAGAGCTCAAAAATACAAATGTCAAATGATATTTTCATTACCTTTTTTTTGTTGATCTAAATGTTACTGATTGTGTTAAATGGGCATATGATATCATCTCATATCGATCGCAGGCACCTGAATCTAATCGTATCGTATTGTATCGTGAGAGACTTTGTGATATCGGCAAATATCGTATCGTTGTCCAAAGAATCGATATCGTATCGTATCATGATGAAACTGGTGATTCCCACCCCTAGTAAAAATAGACCCAGGATCTCCAGGCTACTGACGAGTAAGAGAAGGAGTGACTGTATCATGAGACATTAAAAAAATACTAAATCTTCAGCTGAACAGCTCGGTCTGAACAGCTCGGTCTGAACAGCTCAGTCTGAACAGCTCAGTCTGAACAGCTCAGTCTGAACAGCTCAGTCTGAACAGCTCAGTCTGAACAGCTCACAGCTCAGTCTGAACAGCTCGGTCTGAACAGCTCGGTCTGAACAGCTCGGTCTGAACAGCTCGGTCTGAACAGCTCGGTCTGAACAGCTCGGTCTGAACAGCTCGGTCTGAACAGATCGGTCTGAACAGCTCGGTCTGAACAGCTCGGTCTGAACAGCTCAGTCTGAACAGCTCGGTCTGAACAGCTCGGTCTGAACAGCTCGGTCTGAACAGCTCGGTCTGAACAGCTCGGCGTGACATTCTAACCCCCACAGAGCCATTTACCGCGTTCCACGGCGAGGGTTAACACCGCCGGCGTGCATGGATGCTCTCTGTAGGCCTGTAGATGTTGAATGCGTTACATTTAGAAATGGTTCCAAAACACTGCCGTTGAGACGAAACGCACAGTAAAGCCCGTCTTCGTTACGCGGCCGATGCTCCGACCACAGGTGTCGGTAAGTAAGCCAATAGCTTTGCATCCACTACACGACTGCCAAGTATCTCATGCAACTTAACCCTTTTCTTCGATTTATCATCATACTAGGCACTCGTATGGTGGCCAGGTGGCAGTATCGCCTACCTTATTAACATGCATGGGCCCCACGGCCCCCAAATAACTAGGGAATCTAGTAGTAGGCTGTGAGCAGCTGTGAGCCTAGAACGAACTATTGGATATTATGAAAAAGAAAACATTTATTATATGGATGATGATTATGGACAATAAGGTGCGTTTCCGTTGGACTATGTTGGACTCAGCACTACTGGTAAAACAAACAAAAAAACTAATCAAACCGACCGATGAGGAAACCTATTCGGCTATAGTCTATAGTCTGGCCCAAGCACATATAGTAGATGAAGACGACAACGGATGAGGGCTACCTAACGTTATATTGATCCTGTTCCGATTCAAGACACTTGGACTTGAAGTGAGAAATGGAGTACCTCTAAAACAAAGGTAACGTCTATTTTACGTCTACTTTACCGAAACCCCATCCTAAAACATGCGTTTGTATGATCGCAGCGTCGGATTCTCCTTTATATTCTTTCAAGACATGTCAATACCTACTCAGCTTTCTGTGTTGCTGGAGCTAAAAAGGTGTCAAGTTACCACATATTGGACTGCGATAGTTATTACTAGTGACTTCACACACTCAGATTTCAGGGGAGTACAGAGGAGACCTCTCTCTCCCTCTCCAAGGCACTCAGTCACGCCAAAAGTCAAGCCCCCTCTCGAGGAGTGAACCATAAAACATGTTTCTGAGTGGAGAGCATCTTTAAGATCATTAGTTACAGCTGTGATTACTCTGCTATGGCAGGTGAAGACGTCTGCGCTGCTGAAATGCAACAAACAAGGCCGTGCTGACATTTACAACGTTACCAAATCACTAACATGCCGACAGCGCGCACACACACACAAACACCTGCTCAGGCTGCCCACAGGGTTTTAATTATAAACATGAGCGTACAGTACACACACACCTGCCCACAGCTTTTACAATTATAAACATGTGCGTACACACACACACCTGCGAGTAGCCCGAAGCTTGCATTTTCATATAAAAACACACTATAAAAAGACTTTAGCCACAAAATTGTCTTCTAGAAACATGAAGAGAGAGAGAGAGAGAGAGAGAGAGAGAGAGAGAGAGAGAGAGAGAGAGAGAGAGAGAGAGAGACAGACGGACAGACAGAGAGACAGAGAGACTTACACAGCTGTTTAATATTCCCCCGCAGAGGAGTTGCAGCCGGCGGCTTGTTCCTCACGAGTCACGACTCGGTACAGAGACGGAGACGCTGCTAGTCCTCTGTGGTCGCCTCGGGGCTGAGGCCACGCTGAGCACCAGCAGAGAGTGTGAATGTGTTGCGAGTGTGTCTCTGAGTTATGCAGCAGCAGCAGCATGGACGTTGGCTGGTGTGGTATGCAGAGCAGTGTGAGATCAGTCAGTCAAACTCAAACTGTCTCTCTCCAGGATGTTGTAGTCTAGTGTTCTCTCTGGACTGGTTGGCTGACAAATGGACCTATTGACGAGCGCTTCTCAACCGTTTTGAATATACTTGACCCTGAAGATAGAGGAATGCCTTCTGGCGAGGCCCCCCCCGCCACAAGCTCAAGTCACAGGGGTGAATTTCACTTGATTGCTAATTGGATGAGGAGCTTTTAAAAGGCGCTATAGATAACATTTAGCAACTAGGTGCCATCCATCATGCACTAGAGCACCAGCATGTCAAAAATTAATAAATACATTTAATCAACTTTATCCAATCAGGTGCGTTCCATGTGGGGAAATGAGAAGTAGGGAGGATGTTTACATGTATGAAACATGTAAACAACAATGTTCATTTTGGACCTGCCAAAACGTACATATAAAAGCAATACTTTTATTCCACACCTTTCCAAAAGCTCCGTTGATGTGTATTATTCTTTAGAAATTCTTTAAAAAAGGTTTTACTCTATAAAACGTTTATCTATAACTTCAAATAGTTCAGCGCCAGCGATTACCCTCATCCCTGTAGTCAATGGGCCACGCTTTAAAAGATAGGCATTTTCACTGTGCGTCACAATGTTTGCAGAGCTATATCTATCTTAAATACTTCGAAGCTTCGTTCGATGGGCATGGGATTCGAATATGAAAATAAATTTTAATTATGTAAAAAAAGAAAATAATTTTTTTTGTTGTTGTGCAAAATCAACTGCCTGAATAAAATATTTGTTAATTACAACAATCAATGCGGTTTGTTATTTAACACTTTCTTCGCCAGGCTTATGTACATCATTATACCATCCTCTGCCAGCTCTATTTGTCTATGGAGAAGTTCCCCTTCTTTGCAGGGCTATAACTTTATAAATTGTATTGCTAAATTGACATTACTATGGCCCATTCAACATCAAGTCTATTGTTCAGGGTGTAGCAACGTTATACTTTTTCATTCACATATTCATACTAAAATACGGTCTAAAGTATAAGTATGTTTTTATCGTTTTCTGCAGCTTTCTGCAGAACGTGATTTATAGCCCTAAATGCATTATATTGATGATTGTATACAGTTTGATAGCGATCGGCGCGAGATAAAAAATTTCAAATGGACGTGCTTCTAGAAGTTACTACTTATCTGATGTTGACCGGATGGGGGGGGGGTCGTTTATAATTCCATGGCCAACGTTAGATGATTCATCTAGTGTAGGTGATATGATCATTAGAGCAGTTTGTATCGAACACGTTAAAAAAAAACGCTGAAACTCACCGTAGCTTCCTCGTAGCGTTGGCCGATGAGCGTGGAGCAAAAATATTCATATTATGGGATGTTGAAATATGCGATCCATCTCCAGGTTGTATAATAGTATATACGTCCAAATCATGTTGTTTATCGAGTTATTGGTAACGGATTGCTATCCATTGTGTCTAGCTCGAGTCCCGGGACTATTAGCGAGTGATCGGACCGAATTGGAATGAGCACCAGCTTCCGTTTCCGGTTTGGGCGATCCGCCGATCGGCCACCAGATGGCGCTCTTGAACCGTTGGAGAGTTGAGAGGGGATCAACAGTAGATCTCAAGTCTCCGGGGAAGAAATATGATTGCGATCACAGATTTTTGAAATATTGATCTCAATGACGTGTTACGGCGTCATTGGCAGAATTAGCATGGCGGGGAATGACGAGTTTAGGCGTCCTTGGCAGAGAAAGTGTTAAGATGAGGTCAGACTCTGCACTGACATATTTGTGTTCATTGTGCTGCTTTTATAAAGCCTCAAATGACGGCTTACAATATTTCATGGAAGCAAAGTGTTTAGTTTGTCTAAGATTTAAAAAGGTTTAAACTTTACAGCACTGACAAAGTTGAACAAAGTGCTGTACAAGTTCCACAACATAATGTTTTTATTTTTAAGTAAATAAAAAGAAAATGTAATAATTTTTTTTGAATTCTTTATTTTATTTCGAAGCTTAGAATTAAAATCGAATCTCGGGCCCGAAGCTTCGAATTCCAAAAAAAATTGAAGGTCAGCCCTAGAGACAATACCATCTCTCGTCCAACATGTAAATTTGTTCATGTATACGTTCGCTTCGCGTGTTATCTCGTGGTGGTGAATATTGTATAGTTTCAGAGTGATCCGGGCTAATTCCTGGAAGCTGAGTTATGGAGCGCTATGTGGATTTTGCGAAAGTCGTTCCTCGCCTGGACACGATATTATTTCCAAATCAAAAGGTATATAATAGGTATTATGTTTCATCATGAAGGCATCAAATGGGGGGGGGGTCGTTTGGTGATGCTCTGATCGTCAGCAACGGCATACGTTTTGAATACTACATACGTTGATCGTTGCAATCAATGTGAAATCATTGTGCGATCAAAGTAGGTTGATGTCATATAGTCCTTACCTTTGATAGGAGGTATTGCAAAAAGAATATTCCAATTGTCTGATCGCGATTTCCAGTATTGATGTCCATCGGGTCCCTGACATGAAATGGCACAAAATATGCATCACGTGTGTTCCACGCATTCCAAGTTGCTCGAATGAAGCGTTTCACTTGCCTGGGTCTAAATTCTCCACCCGGACCATATATAATGTAACAGTGTGAAATAAGGTTTCAAAGGGTAGGCGATACTGCCACCTAGCAGGATTCGGCCGGCATTGCACGGGTCTTGGGACACGGGTCTGGGAGGGGGAGGGGCAGTGCGCTGCAGCTCTGTGTGCCTGAGAGAGAAGTCAGCAAGTGAGAACTCCGCTAAGAATTGGATCATGTTTTTCGATCGGTTTTCACGATCGGCGAAAATAAAGCATTATCGGAATTCATATTTATAATGAATATCGGCCGATACCGATCGCTGGCCGATCACGTTTTTTGCCACCGATACCGATCACAGATCGTCGTGAGCCATATCGGCCGATACCGATACCGATCGTTTTTGATTTAAAAAGAAATTAAAAATTCTTTTATATGCATTTTTTTTTTTTTTTTTATAAAATATATATATTATATAATTAGACTTGTACTTGTATTATCTGCGAGACATCGCCACCACGCAACAAGCTCCACTGTCTGTGTGTACTCTAGTAGCCTCCAGCTACGGCCAGGATTCTCCGGAGCTGCACCTGGACCTATACTCGAGTAGCCTCGAGCAGAGCTACGGCCAGGATTCTCCGGCGCTGCACCTGGACCCCATTGGCATAACGTTACTTAACTGTGCTCAGCAAGCCCTCAGCTCGAAAATACGCATCGAATCAGTGTTATAAGACATTGATATCAGGAGCTATCTGTAGCTACTGCTAGCCGGATATAGAACGTTAATACAACGCCTCAGTGAATTATTTAGTTCAATGGGACATTTCGTTTTGAACGGTGAACTAACTTGCGCTAACGTGAGCTAACAGGTAGCATACACGTCTCTACTAGACTTTGTGGAGCGTTTGTTGATGTCAGGAGCCATCGGTAGCTGGCCGACTAGATGTTATAAGACATTGATAAGACATTGATATAAGACATTGATATCAGGAGCTATCTGTAGCTACTGCTAGCCGGCTAGATGACGTTAAGACAACTATTTAGTTCAATCGGACATTTCGTTTTGAACGGTGAACTAACGTCAGCTGACGCAAGCTAACGGAGATATCAACATGGACCACTAGACTTCTGGGGCATTTGTTGATATCCGGAGCTATCAGTAGCTAGCCGGCTAAATACCGTTAGACAATGCCTACTAAAAGTGAATAGTTGACTGGGTAATTTTGTTTAAACAGTAACGATAGCTAGGTAGCTAACGTTAGCTCAGGTCGAATGCACTATCTAGACTCAGCAGAGGAGGTCCGCCTCCTCTGTGTTTACAAACTCTACACGGGTACGGGCGGGGCTAGGGAGGAGGAGCAGTTTGCAGGTCCTGTGCGTCTGAGACAAGCGAGTGAGATATCCACTTGATCAGTTTCCGCGATCGGCGAATATGACTAATTATCGGAATTCCCCGATCGCATATTTATACTCATTATCGGCCGATAACGATCGGTGGCCGATCGATCGGGGCATCCCTAATCCCTAGTGTTTACTTGTGTCTCAGAAAATGTCTCAAAAACGAATATCTGATTTCTTTAATAATAATGAGCCCAAAGGCAAAAAAAAATATATATACAGGCGACTCAGAGTCCCTGCCGATGGACACACACGCCTCTAGCAACCCGGAGGAGAGAACACAGACAGGCTGTCACTCTAGCAACCCGGAGGAGAGAACGTCGGAAGCTCAGCACCAGCAGCTAGCTAACGAGGATTTAACAGCTGACGAAAGACGGGGAGATTTAGGGAGCATGAGAAGTCAACACACAGAGGCCGTCAACAAACTCGCAGCATTAAAACGAACACCGAATAATGCGCTGCTCTCACAACAAGTTGTTGCCAAAGACCAAAATACTGCACAGACGGTTGTTTTGGAGCTGGCCTTTCGGTCTGTGAAGTTCTGGACTCACTGGACATTCGTGTCATCATGAGGGAGTTTATTTCCACGACCCATGAGCACAACTGGCGCTGTTCTACCGTCTTCTTAATTAAGGTAGGCACATATGTTTTTATTATCTCTCCTGCGCCATGCATGCTCACTTGTTTGATCTTAGTCACAACAATAGTATGTGCGGCTGGCGGCCCGACGTCACTGAGAGAAAAGTCCAGTTACTCGTTATTAATATGGTTGCTGTGTGTTCAATTCATTCGGTCACAAAAATGTGTAAATTGTCACTAGTGCCGACTGTTAGATGCTTATGATTATTCATGTATATTCATCTGTTATACGATCCTGTGCGCAGTGCGCGAAGTTAAGTGCCTTGTTGCTACCCTGCTGCATCTAAATCCACAATAAATAGTCTTCCGATTAGGAAAATAACTGCTGCATTTCGTGTGTGAACTGTCCACATGTCGGTATTCAAGTTTGCTGTCTGTTGTAGTGTAAAATGTTGACCTTTCAAATGAATGGAAAATCACGAATGATGCGCAAGCATATGACGTTATATTATGAGTTATCTCAGCACCCCCAACTTTGACTGACTTCCCGCGTCCCTGAATGCCAGCAGAAATAAACACATGCAGGTTCCAGAAAACTGGACTAAGAACATCGATGTACAGCTGCAAAAGGTAGAATCGTCCCCATTATTACATGAATGATCCGGAATTAGGCAATTTCTCCTACTCCTGACTCTGATGCAAAGGCAACCGTTTTGAGGCAATAGTACAGATAGTCAATATTGCCTCCATCTATGTGGATTATTAGGTAGTCGATGAATTGAAATTAATAATTTAGCTGACACTTTTATCCAAAGTTCTGTACAACAAGTCAGCAGGAAGGGTACAACAGTGTTGAACTTGAGTGCTACATAAGGCCTAACAAAATAAATTGTTTGGTTCCTGTTGGTTGTCAGTTAAGGCCATGGGTAGGTAGGGAATTTTTTTTTTTCACGGCGACTATGGATAGGGAATTTTTTTATTTGATTAAAATGTTCATGACATTATGGATGCATGTACTCTGCCAGCATGTTTAATATCCATAATACTAAAAGGTTAAAATACAAAGACACTGTACTACAAAAGTACAATGTACAAAGGTAGTATTAAAAATGCCACCCCTAAATACTACCCCCTAAATACTACTCACTAAATATCCTGACGTCAGAGAGCTGTGCAAATATTGTGAAATACTTGCTTTTTTATATATTCTCATTATTGACATGGACTGCACTTTAGTAGTTTGTTTTTCTCCTATGATAGTCTTTGCATTGCCTAAACACGTTTCCCCAAGAATCACGACTCCAAGGTCTACGTCTATTTTCCCATCGTCAACACAGCCTACAGAGAACACCAACACCAACAACGCATGTCTTCTCTACTTTACTTTGGGATTCTGTAAGATGTGATGTTTCTTGTGTTGTGTGTTGTTGTTGTCTCTACCACTGCTGCAAAGCAAATTTCCGCTTGAGGGACAATAAAGTCTGAACTGAACTGAACTACTTGTGTGTTCTGGTCAGAATAAATTAAGTCTGTTTTTCCCGGAATTAACGTATAACCCAAACCGCAACTACTTCCGAGGTCAATCGCTTCACTTTCATTGCCGTTATGAATCATATCGACCAAAAAAACACAAACAAATGTACAGCTCTGCGACTTGTTTTAGTGGTTTTGGGAAAACAATAGAGTTCTCCGACTTCTGGATGCCAGCTATAATCTGCTGTTGGCTGGAGGGACTGCGCGTGAGAGTGGAAGAGAAGCATTGTTGGTTTTGGTCTTTTCATTAACACATTGTCTGCCATGCATTGTACCCATCCTTATGCCCAGTCTGCCAGTGCTGTAACCCTATGGAGATGTTTACCTTCTTTGCAGGGCTATAACTTTTTAAATATTATAGCTATATCGACATTACTATGGCCCATTCAACATCGGGTATCTATCGTTCCGGATGTGGGAACCTTATATTTATATATCGTGTTAGTACCGTCGAGAATATAAGTATGTTTTTAAGGTTTTCTGCAGTAATTCCTAAAACACGAGTTATAGGCCCTGACGCATATGATAGATTATCGATTGGCGTTTCTTTCCTATACATGCTATATTAAAAAAATTCAAATGTATATGATCGGTATACATTATGCTTCATCATGCATGAAGGAAAGGGGGGGGGGGGTCGTTTATAATTCCTTGATAGTCAGTAGCGGCTTTATTTAGTATGGGTTGATATGTTGATCAGATGGATTGCCGTGAAATGAATAAACAATCGGGCTGAAAATAACGTTATATTCCTCTTGCTGTTCGCCGATGAGACTGGAGGAAAAATATTCCAATTATTTGACATCGATCTGCTAGATCCATTTCCCGTTTGTATGACGCAATAAACGCCGAAATCATATTGATTATTGCGTTTCGAAAGCAATCCCATGCACTCGAGTGTGTATCTAGATCCACGTTACAATATATTACTGCCGGAGGAATTTCCTCGATGCACCAAGCGCCACTTCCGGTTTGGCTTGGAGTGTAACTCACCCGACATCCACCAGGCGGCGGTATTGAGGCGTTGCAATATCAGACAGGGTCCAGCTGCAGTCCCGGAGGGAGGCTGGATGAATTATGAATGCCATGGCAAAAAAATTTAATATTGATCCCAAAAACGTGTTTATTCGTTGTTGGCGCACAACGCATGGCGGGCAATAACGAATCATCACGTTTTTGGCGCACCATGCGTTAAGGTTTAAGAAAATAAATTAAATGACACCGGCCTCTTGACCTTCATACATACGCGGGACTCGCGGGAGGTCTGCCTCCGTGTGTGCGTGTCTCACTGTGTGCGACGCGTGCGTGCGCATCTCCTCCGGGTCTCACTGTGTACGTACGTGTGCGCGCGCGCGTGTGTGTGTATCCTCTGGTCTCACTGTGTACGTACGTGTGCGCGCGCGCGTGTGTGTGTGTATCCTCTGGTCTCACTGTGTACGTACGTGTGTGTGTATCCTCTGGTCTCACTGTGTACGTACGTGTGTGTGTATCCTCTGGACAACACCACGTGGTCCAACTGGTTCCTTAAAAACCGTGCCTCGAGTGTCACCCGAATAGCTGCCTGCAGCCCCTCTGAGCTTCTCCCCTTACACACACACACACACACACACACGTGGAACTGACAGAAGGGTGTGTGTGTGTGTGAGAGTCACCAGCCTCACGAACGAGCCAATGAGGAGTTGGAACACTCTCCTTATGTCTATATAAGGAAGGGAGTAATCAATAGGTTTGGAATGCCCACGCTGTGTGTGTGAGTGTGTGTGTGTATGTCATGTGTCTTTCCGTTAGGCTACGCTGCCCAGTAGTAGGGGTTATAGTAGGTGTCAGATTATGTTCTGGCCGCGCCCATCAAAACAAACTCTCGTGGTCTCTTATCTTGTTCACATAGCACGAATAACACAGACTCGAGAGATGAATACTCACTTACATAAAACACAAACATGCCGTGTGATTTGTACCGGGGTAAAATAAAATAAACTGTCAAATGCCATTTTTTGCTCAACGAATAGAAAACAACACGGACACTACTCAAGTCTCATTTTGTGGTGCAGGAAATGAACCCCCGTGAACATCTTGAGTTCTCTATATACCATTTAGACAAAAAAATTATTAATTGATTGAAATAAAGTGTCCAGCTCCTATATTATAATACTAAATATCACTTTATTGTCCCCAATGGGTAGATGACTTCTCTGAATTTAACCCATCCTAATTACTTAGGGGTAGGACACTTTGCCACGTGCGCCTGGGGGGAGCGGTTAGGGGTTCAGCGTCTTGCTCAAGGGCGCTTCGACACACTGCCGGGATCGAACTGGGAACCCCTCTCTCCTCCTGAGCCACGGCGGCGTGGTTCAGTCCCGTGACCGCGGGGGTCAGGAGGCAAACAGGACGCCCTGAATGACAGAGGAATCAAGAGGCCGAGAGATATCCAGTGTCTGCAACAAAGACACCGCCGGCCGGGGGAAACCGGGCCAGTGTCTCCCGAGAGCAGGAGCCCGGCCCCGGAGAGGACAGAGCGGAGCAGTGTTCCAGCATGCGGAATGGAGAACAGGAATTAGAACATGGGACTGTGTGCATTCTAGAATGCCCTGCGGCAGTGAACAGTCACCCCGGTCTGTGGACAACATGGCTGGTTCAGCAGTGAACAGTCACCTGGGTCTCTGGACAACATGGCTGGTTCTGTGGAGAGCGTGGCTGGTAGCAGTGAGAGTCACCTGGGTCTCTGTGGAGAGCGTGGCTGGTAGCAGTGAGAGTCACCTGGGTCTCTGTGGACAGCGTGGCTGGTAGCAGTGAGAGTCACCTGGTTCTCTGTGCACAGCGTGGCTGGTAGCAGTGAGAGTCACCTGGGTCTCTGTGGAGAGCGTGGCTGGTAGCAGTGAGAGTCACCTGGGTCTCTGTGGAGAGCGTGGCTGGTAGCAGTGAGAGTCACCTGGGTCTCTGTGGAGAGCGTGGCTGGTAGCAGTGAGAGTCACCTGGGTCTCTGTGGAGAACGTGGCTGGTAGCAGTGAGAGTCACCTGGGTCTCTGTGGAGAGCGTGGCTGGTAGCAGTGAGAGTCACCTGGGTCTCTGTGGAGAGCGTGGCTGGTAGCAGTGAGAGTCACCTGGGTCTCTGTGGAGAGCGTGGCTGGTAGCAGTGAGAGTCACCTGGGTCTCTGTGGAGAGCGTGGCTGGTAGCAGTGAGAGTCACCTGGGTCTCTGTGGAGAGCGTGGCTGGTAGCAGTGAGAGTCACCTGGGTCTCTGTGGAGAGTGTGGCTGGTAGCAGTGAGAGTCACCTGGGTCTCTGTGGAGAGCGTGGCTGGTAGCAGTGAGAGTCACCTGGGTCTCTGTGGAGAGCGTGGCTGGTAGCAGTGAGAGTCACCTGGGTCTCTGTGGAGAGCGTGGCTGGTAGCAGTGAGAGTCACCTGGGTCTCTGTGGACAGCGTGGCTGGGTCAGCTGCACCACACAGAACCAAGGTACAGCGTGGCAGAGATGTGATCTTGCAGTCGGTCTGCATTGTATTTTTAACTAAGGCTGCTCGATTATGGCAAAAAATCGAAAATTACGATACATTTTGGTCGATATTGAAATCACTATTATTAAACACAATTACTCATCGATTTGAGAACATCGTATGACAGCGGCTGAATTAGTTTTACCTTTCTTCTTGACCGAAGGCTGCCCTTCCGTCATCTTCTACAAGTTACCAAAAAAGACGTTTAAAAATAAGTGGAGAAATGCGCGGTGGCTCCATCCTCCCTCTCGACACCGGCTGAAACTACTGCTGGGGCCTGAGAGCAGCAACACGGCCTGCGGCACAATAATCATCTTATAATAATGAATAATGAATAATAGTTATCTTGTTTTTATGATCGTGGGAAGCCACAGTCATAATTGAAGTTGAAACTTGATTTATCGCCCAGCCCTATGCACCCATACCACTGTTCCACTGCCAGCCTGTGTGCCGGCTGATGGTGCGTCGATATACAGGCCAATTCTAGGGCTGTCCCCTCATAGCGATTAATGGGTTGGTTTGTAAAGCAGAGGAGGTTTTCATTTCGACCGTGGCGACCCACATTGAGTCAATGTGAACTTGTAGCTGTGGGACATGGGCTCATTAAAAACATTCTAGGTGCTCTTGCCAGGAGACCAAACAAGAGACAACGCAGAGACCGTTTGAGGCTCAACCCATAGGTAAGCCATTAGGTCCCCCTGCTGTTGCTCGTCATAAATAGATCAAGTCCGTATTAATTAATGTTGCGTTTCTTTTTCAAATGTAGCCAAGAGTGAAGACCCTAACCCCATCAAAATAGCAGTCGACGTGTATATTTTCAGCACTACGTTTGTTTATCAATGATTTTAAATGTTATTAGCTAATTATGAGTTTAAAGAATTCTCCGTGCATTGTATCGGAAACCGACAGATAGACGCAAGGAAGTGAAGCGTCATTTGTGTTTGTAGTCCTACAAGAGAAGAGATCCAGGGCTTTCGATGGGCTTTCGAATTTCATAAAACTACACTACCTAGCTCACGCCAGCCCCCGTCAAACTGGGAGCTGGCGTGAATTTCTTTTTACAGTTATTTTCATTATTATGTCTCACGGGTCGAACAAACCTGAACGTTATTGCCATAAAATAGAACGTATTTTGTTTCTTTACTTTTCTGTGAACGTCTAGAAAAAGAACTCGTCTCAATATGATGAAAAATGGCTTAGCATTTTTCATTATAAAAAGGTTAATGTACTTCCAGTAGATTTCAGTCACAGTCTTTGCTGCCCTGAAACGGGCGCCTGGTGGTACTAAATCCAGATTCAACTCTGCCATTGGAAAGAGGAGATTTGGCCCGACCCATAGATGTATGACTTGGCCACAATAAGCTAATTTATAGGCCTGATATATATTCATATTTCAAATAGCATGCGTCAGGATGGCAAAATTCAGTACTGCATCTACAAAAAACCCTGTAAATCATCTGCCCTTTATTATTTTTGCTTAGATTTTTTTTTTACACTCAAATCTCAAGACTGTGCTGAAAGAGCTCAGGGGCAATTTTTCACGTCTGGTCAATGTTAGCATGGTGTTATTCACAGTAAAAAAACTAAATAAATACAAATAATTGGCGGTTAGGTGGCCGAGCGGAGATTGCGTTCGTCACCAACCCCGGAGCTGTGAGCTGGATTCGCCTGTTCGAGTCCAGCTCACAGCTCCGGGGTTGTCACCAGCTTGGCTGGCCGTCTGCACTAATACAATTGGCTGTATTAGAGGGTGGGAGAAGCTGGCGGGGTGGGTCCGGGTCGTTGTAAACAGCGACTCCTACAGTTCGGTCGGGGCGCCTGCTAAGCGTGGATAGGACTTGAGGGGGATAGTGTGATCCTCCCACACGCTACGCCCTCTCGATGAGAATCCGCGCTGCCAGGTGAAAAGAAGCGGTGATTGGCTGGACGTGTGTCGGAGGAAGCACGTGGTAGCCTCCACTCTCCCAGATGATCTGACTGTGGGGGGTAAGTGTGCAGCGACCAGGAAGGGACTGGGAATTGGCATACGACTAACATTGGGATGGGAGAAAATCGGAGGAAAATGGAGGGGAAAAAAAAAAAAAAAAAAAAAAAAAAAAAAAAAAAATTGATATTCTCCTTTGGTTCATTACAATTTACTCAAACATAGTAACGGGCATAATATTTTTGCCACTGTGAATACATTCCCTGAGGTCCATAGATGTCCCTATAGATACCAAGAACATGCAAATGGACCTTGTAGATGTGGAGCAATCTTCCACTTACTTGGGTATGTACTTTTAGGCGGATGTTCTGAAAATATGGTTATGGCTTAACAGGTTAAGAAACGCTGTAAGAACTCCTTGTTTTCACAGTGAACTACCTCCCTTTTTACCTGGGCAGTTCTCATAGTTTCCATTCAAACACAACAGAGGGGGGGAGAGGAGAGCGAGAGAGAGAGAGAAAGATAAACTTATAGAGTAGTTTAATATTCCCCTGCAAGAGAGAGAGAGATGTGGGGGAAGAACAAATGCAGGAAGAGGAAGAGAAATTAGACAATGAAAGATGAGCAACAGTTATAGGGAGAGAGAAAGAGGGAGGGAGAGAGAGAGAGAGAGAGAGAGAGAGAGAGAGAGAGAGAGACAGACCAGCAGTTAGACAAAAGGGAGAAAGAGAGCAACAGTTATAGAGAGAGAGGGAGACAGAGCAGGAGTTAGAGACAAACGGGAGAGAAAGAGAGTAACATACAGTTATAGAGAGACACAGACAAAGGGGAGAGAAATGGAGAGAGACAGAGCAACAGTTATAGAGAGAGACAGAGAGCAACCAGGGGTGGAGTGGAGACAGACCCTCTCTGCAGCTTCTTCCACAGCAGACTGGCAGGCAGTCCAGAGTCCTAGTCTGTCCACAGTCAGTCAGTCAGTCAGTCAGTCAGTCAGTCAGTCAGTCAGTCAGTCAGTCAGTCAGTCAGTCAGTCAGTCAGTCAGTCAGTCAGGAACACCTCTAAAGAACCAGGCCAGCTACTTCACAACTAGGGTTGGGCACCGAGAACCGGTTCTAATGGGAACCGGTTCCTAACTTCCGGTTCCGGAACCGTTAAGAAGATGTTTGAATTTCGATTCTAAAGAACAAAAAAATATATATATCTTTTTATTTACTTTAATTAATACCCTAGTTACACTTACAGTACAGCAACCAAATTAAACTGTATCAAGTCAACTGACAATGTGAATAGTATGAATAAAATTAAGGATTTTTCAAATAAATTTTTTCTCCTGCGAAATAAGCTGTGACCTGTTTTGACCTGCACCTCAAAAGAATCGGAATGGAGAATCGTTTAGAACAGGAATCACTCACAGCCCAAACCACAGCGTGGTTAACCCTCCAGACTGTAAATCACACACTGGAACCACACTTCCCAACTTGCCACTTGGATGCATACATAGTGGAATGTATGTATGTATTTCTATATTGTGTAGTGTTATGTTTAACCTACGGTGTCTACACACAAGGGCCTATATGGGTGTCTAGCACTGCGTGTGTGTGTTGCACTATATGTAACAGCAGAAAGGTAGGATCATTTAACTGAGTAATTTTGTCTTCATCATTTTGAAGTGTGTAGCTTTAGGAAATCAGTTTTTTCTTATATCGTCATGTAGGGGTGTAACGATTATCGATTAATCAAAATGCATCGATTCTAATGTGACGATTCAACTGCATCGATTTAAAAATGTTAGAATCGATTATAATAGAAATTAATAGAAATTAAAAAAAAAAATCTTTTTTTGTGTATTGTTTTTATTGACCTATAGTCCATTCATGCTGAGTGAATCAGTTCCCCCAGCCACATTTGTGTATTCAAAATGTTTTGGGCAATTAACTGATAACTGATTAACTGATGATCGAATCGTGGTCAAATGAAGAGATTTCATGATGCATTGAATCATTGCCTGAATAATCGTAATCGAAATTAATCGTTGTGAGGTCGCATCGGTACACCCCTACCGTCATGCACTCTTCCTATTATACTAACATGTATTTACTACTATGCACTCAACACATCGTTAAACAGCTGAAAGAGTTGTACCCTTCCTTCTGACTTGTTGTACAGAACTTGTAAGTCGCTTTGGATAAAAGCGTCAGCTAAACGCCTAATGTATAATATGGTGGTCTGCTGCAGTCTTGAGAGATCACTGGACGGCCCCATGAAGACACCAGGACCACCGTCGATGCATCTCCAGCTGCCACAAGTCTAATAAAATACAGCAGAGACCCGTCCGTCTGTAATGAATATGTTGCCTGGGTTATTGTTGCAACTTGCAATACTGTTTCAGAGCATGATGTCATTCCAATGAAAACAACAGTGTATCTTGCCAAGTAGCCAACAGACACTGGGGCAGCACAACACGAGAGACAAGACGAGACAACGCGACTATGGCTGGGAGGCACATCGAATATGAAGGTATGCTGTCATGGATCCACGCAAAGGTATGTATTTTATGTACAATACAGTCATCCACAGTATATACAATACAAAATTACTATGCCGAATATTTCAGACCTGCAGACCTACATTTTATTTTAAATCTGCTAAATGACGCATTCAGACGTGAGAAGTCGAGAGGAAGACAGCCGGGAGTCTGAGTATGGATGAAATGGGTGCTCTAGACCCTGGAGTTTGGGTGAGAGAGTATGGATGAAATGGGTGCTCTAGACCCTGGAGTTTGGGTGAGAGAGTATGGATGAAATGGGTGCTCTAGACCCTGGAGTTTGGGTGAGAGAGTATGGATGAAATGGGTGCTCTAGACCTGGAGTTTGGGTGAGAGAGTATGGATGAAAATGGGTGCTCTAGACCTGGAGTTTGGGTGAGAGAGTATGGATGAAATGGGTGCTCCAGAACATGAATGAATGAATGAAAACTGTATTAACAGATTGCAGAATGGGTACAATACAGTACGGCTCAATACACACTATTGTTAAGGGGATGCAGACCAGAGAAAGACGTTTGTCTTGTTTACATCAGGGTCCCCCATTTTCAATTCATATTGACATACTCAACATACATGGCATTTATGGGATAGGGTAGGGACATACAGGTATTTAGTACTGATACATTTGTGACATATACGGTATTCAAATATACAGTACTGTTACCCATAGATCCTGACAGAGTATATACATATGATGGGGAGGGGACTGTACATTAGGAGGGGGTGGGTGGGAGAGGAATATACATACGGCGGGGAGAGAATATATACATGCGGTGGGGAGGAGACTAATAGAGTCTATTAGGAGGGGGTGGGGGGGTTTGGACATTTACAGTGGCCAGTTTCGAATTGCAGCCTCCGTCCCGTAGGTGCTCTTTAAGAGCGGTTTTGAATGTGGGTAGGGATTCACATTCCTTTACAGCTTTGGGTAGGGCGTACCACATTGATGTGGCATAATTGCAAAACGCGTTTAGTCCCTTGTTTGAGCCGATGGAGTTTGGGTGAGAGAGTATGGATGAAATGGATGCTACAGAACATGGAGATTGTGTGAGAGAGTATTGATGAAATGGATGCTACGGAGACCCTGGAGTTTAGGTGAGAGAGTATGGATGAAATGGATGCTACAGAACATGGAGTTTGCTGCCGGTGGTCTCTCCGGTTATATCCGCTCCTGTAACCCACGCATCACGCCTGGGTTGTTTTTGGAACAAGGACACACAAGTGTCAAGAGATGGTGATACGTACCGTATCGCCAGACAGGGCTTTATCAGCGGTGCATCACATCCCACTCGCTCTAGTGTCGGATTATATAAGAATCCATCCAGGGAAAAAACATCACGTCTCTACATAGCAGGGAGCCAATCCCCTTCAGGGGTCAGCCAGAAGCCTCCAGAATTCAACACTCCCGCTAGAAAGTTGACACTATGGCAGTAATTACTTTCAGGGGAGGGGGGGGGGGGCTCCCCTGTGAAGAGCCGGCAGCAGAAAGAAGAGTAGCCACTTGTGGTCGTCTCCCGACAGCTCAGTTGAATAGGGCCATAGACTCAAAAGCAGCTACTGCCCGACACCAGAGAGGGAACACAAACAAACTGTTTAGAGGTGTTCAAGTGCGTTAGACAGACAAAATGAGCCACTTGTCTGTCCATTATGTCGTGTTGTTGTGCTATTGACTATAGAATTAGCTACGACTCTGGACACACGTACACAGGTTAGCTTAGAGAGAGGAGGAGCTGCCCAATGCCCATCATCTTCACTGCCCACTCTGCTGTCTAGTACCACAGTGCAGTGGTTCTCAAAGCGCGGTCCATCCATATAGCATAGAATAGAATAGAAATCCTTTAATAATCCTGAGGGAAATACGGCACTACAGATTGCCCACATTGAACAATAAACATTTAGGTAGTCAATAGGACTCAAATAAGAATAGGAATATAATAATATTAAAAAATAAGCCAAAAATACAGAAATACACAGTAAAATGTACAGTAATAATAAGTAAAAATGTTAAGTGTAATGTGTCCAGGAAGATTGTGAGAAGTGTAAGAGCAACACAATGACAGTGTATGACTATTTTAGTCATGGGTTTCATACACTGTGTAATAAAAGATAAAAAAAAAAAAAGGTAAATAAGGGGGGGGGGGGGGGCCTGGGTCAGTTAGTGTGTCGGTGGTCTAGTTTGGGGGGTGCTTGACGCAGAGAAGGTTCGAGGTTGACCATGGCTCTAGCGGACTAAGACTGGCCAGTGGCCACCGCTCCGTCCCGACGCAAACAACTACAGGCCAAGCTCAGGATTTTGTCACCTAGTAGATTCTAAACGAGAGTGTGCACGCGCAGACAAACACACACATCCACAAATAGCGACAGGACAAGACCCTCCCAGTCCACTACTTCCCCCGCCATCCTACTACCAATCACGGTGGAGAGAGAGAGACTAGTAGACACAGTCAAAGCACATGACACAGCAGGGGGTGGAGATTTAAGAACACGTAGAAATCTCTTGTTGGGAACTAAAAGGGCGTTGCATACACACACATGTTAAGACAATCGTTTCATTAGTCGGTTGATTATTTAGCATTGAAGCAGAATCACAGGAAGTCATTACTTTGCCAATGGTGTGTGCGTGTGTCCAGATTTATCTCAACATGTAAGAGTCACCATGGTTGCCGTGTGTGCGGTGTGGGACACAGGTCAACCTGTTGGGTTCTGTGAAGTCTCTCTCTCCCTCTATGCAGTAGGCCTGTGAGAGGCTCAGTGTGTGTGTGCTGAGTGTAGGACACAGGTCAACCTGTTGGGTTCTGTGAAGTCTCTCTCTCTCTATGCAGTAGGCCTGTGAGAGGCTCAGTGTGTGTGTGCTGAGTGTAGGACACAGGTCAACCTGTTGGGTTCTGTGAAGTCTCTCTCTCTGTCTCTCTATGCAGTAGGCCTTCAAACTCGAAATGGTAACAACAGATGAGGTGCTCAAAAAACTGAGCGCCCTCCAACCTAACAAGGCCACTGGCCATGAGAACATCCCCTCCAAATTCCTCTGAGACTCAGCAGCCGCCATCACCCCAGTCATCACACACACATTTATCTTGAAAACTAGAAACGCCAAGGAAATTATTCAAATAAACTTTGTTTTTATTTGACAAAAAAAATTATCAAACCAAGATGAATGGTTGGGATTAATAAGCAATAACTAGCTTTTTCACCAAACTTCACTTATAACAAATAAAAGGTGCCTCTTGATCATCAAACAAGAATGAATTTCCCTATTGGGATTAATAAAGTGCAAATCTAACTTTCACCAAACATCACTTTTTGTAAAATAAAAGGTGACTATTAACACATTCCCTGCCACGGTTATATCCATCAATGTAGCCTCACTGCCACCACTCTAAGCCTATGGAGATGTTCACCTTCTTTGCAGGGCTATAACTTTTAAAATTGTATTGCTAAATTGACATTACTATGGCCCATTCAACATCGATTATCTATTGTTCAGGATGTAGGAACGTTATACTTTTTTCATAGATTCTTCCAAAAATACCTTCTAGAATATACGTGTTTTTATCGTTTTCTGCAGTAATTCATAGAACGTGAGTTATAGGCATAAACGCATATAAACGCATATATCAACTGCCGTTTATTCCCGATACACGCTATATTAAAAAATGCAACTGTATATGATCCTATACGTTATGCTAGGGCTGGGCGATATGGCCAAAAACGTTATCGCGATAAAATTATAAAAAAAAAATTATATAACTCGATATCGATAATTATCGTCGATATAATTTCTGTCAAGTTTAATTAACTTCTTATGCCCGGCGCCGATGGACGGGCTATTAATAGACTCACTTGTTTTGCTGCTGCGAATGTCTCGAGTTGATGTCATCAGTCCGCGCACGTTCTACGCACCAGTGCATAGATTATTATATTCCACCAGGGGGCAACCTACCGCCACTGGATCATAATGCATTATAAGAATGGAACTAACAGTTAGCCAGAGCAAGCGGTGTATCCCATGACATTATGACAATGTACTAACTATCACCCTAAAATACTCCGTTCCGCCCCAATACATTGCAACGACGTCCACCGCATACCCCACACTACTCTAACCGTGGCCTCAGAATTCACGCCACACACCCACTCCGCACGTAAACTATAAAATAGCGGCGTGCAAGCTAATGATCCTAGCCAGCCTTGTTTACTACCCAGAGGTGCACCGCGGGTCTCCTTCGCTGTCGCCATCTCCTTCACTGATTGATTGTTAGTGCGTGTGCTCATATCCAAGCTTGGAAAATCAATATATCGAAACTTTGCGACCACGTTTCATGTTTATTTCGAGGAAATAATTTATCGCGATAGTTATCGTTATATCGCCCAGCCCTACGTTATGCGTCATCATGCGCGGATGAAAGGGGGGGGGGGGGGTGTTTATAATTCTGTGATCGTCAGTAAATGCTTTATGTAGTATGGGTGATATATTGATCAGATCGGTTTGCAGTGAAAAGAATAAACAATTGGGCTGAACATAGCGTCATCGTCCTCTTACCGTGCGTCAATGAGACTGGCGGTGAAAGATCCCAGGTATAGGACGTCGATCGCCTAGGTCCATTTCCGGTTTGTATGTCGCAATAAACGCCGAAATCATATCGATTATTAAGTTTATAAAGCGATCGATATGTACTATAGTATCTGTCGGGAGCCTTGCAACAATGTCTGACGGCCGGATGAATTTAATCGACGGACACCTCCCACTTCCTGTTGTTCGAGTGTAACTCGCCCGACCATCCACCAGGCGGCGGTATTGAGCCGTAGTTTATTTTTTTAGCCGTAGGGTCCAGCTACAGCGCCGGAGGTGTATATATGAATTCTGAATGCCATGGTTGAAAAAATGAAATATTGATCTCAATATCGCTGTACAGCGTGGTCTGGCGGTATAAGCATGGCGGGCAATAACGTTTTAAAGCGTTTCCGGCGGTGGATGTGTTAAAAGAAATAATTATTATTATTATTTTATTTTTTTATCGATTTCTTTTTTCAAAATCGTCCTAAATCATTCATTCGAATTAATCGATACAATCGATTAATCGCCCAGCCCTACTAGGACCGTTACTGTTCCTAATTTATGCACATGACATGTCATCAGCTTGTGACTGCAAATTGTTCCTGTTCGTGGACGACTCAGCCTTGCTGGTCTCTGACAGGGAGGGACAAGTTGCAGGTTGAAAAAGCCCTCAGCTCTGAACTCCGCAGAATCTGCACCTGGCTCGCTGATAAACTATCATTACACCTGGGTAAAACAGAGTCCATTCTCTTTGGATCAAATAACAAACTCAGCAAGGCCAACGTCTTCTGTTACAGTGGGTGACAATATTGTCACAAGGAAAGATGAAATTACCTACCTGGGTTCCATCCTAGAGGCAAATCTTTCCTGTGACAAAATGGCAACCAATGTAATAAAAAAAAAAGTCAACCAACGAACAAGATTCATGTAGGGCTGGGCGATTAATTGATATTATCGATAATTCGAATGAATGATTTGGGACGATTTCAAACATTTAAAAAATTTAAAAATATATATATATATATATTTTTTTTTTTTCAAGAGTCACCTTTTATTTTACAAAAAGTGATGTTTGGTGAAAGTTAGATTTGCACTTTATTAATCCCAATAGGAAAATCATTCTTGTTTGATGATCAAGAGGCACCTTTTATTTGTTTTAAGTGAAGTTTGGTAAAAAAGCAGGTTATTGCACTATTAATCCCAATAGGGACATTCATCTTTGTTTGATCAAGAGTAACCTTTTATATTATATATATATATTATTATTATTATTATTATTATAAAAATATTTTTAAGTGAAGATTGGTGAAAGTTAGGTTTGCACTTCAATCCCAATAGGGACATTCATCTTGATTTGATGTTTTTTTTTTGTCAAATAAAAACTACTATTTTTTTTAGCTCCCAAGAGAAGAAAATCGATTAAAATCGTAAATCGGATTAAAAAAAATAATAATCTGGGATTTTATTTTTAGGCCATATCGCCCAGCCCTAGATTCTTGTACCGGATCTCCTCTCTGGTAAACAGGAATACCCTGAAGACTCTGGCAGGAGCACTCATTCAAGGGTACTACGACTATGCTTGCACCTCATGGTAACAAAGCACTTCAAAGGCCCTAAAAACAAGACTACAAAGTACAAACATCACAAAACAAACTGGTCAGACTACTGCTTACTCCTCCTTACTCCTAAAACCCACCTCACCCCTGCCCATTTTGACAGCCTAGGATGGCTTAGAGTAGACAACAGAGTACAGCAACTTGCAATGGGCCTGGTCTACAAGATACACTACACCACTAAGATACCCATGTACATGTCGAAATATTTCCCAAAGGTCAGTGAATTCCACGACCACAACACCAGAGGGAGTTCCACAAATCATGTTCAACCTAGATTCAAACAAGGGACTAAACACGTTTCGCAATTATGCCACAACAATGTGGAACGCCGTACCCAAAGCCGTAAAATAATGTGAATCCCTACCTCCTTCAAAACTGCACCTACGGGAGGCTGCCATTCGAAACTGGCCCCGGTAAATGTCCAAAAAGGCGAAAAGATGTGACAGGCTGCCTCCTCGTGTGCCGAAGGGAACACGTGATGCAAGGCTTCTATCCTCTACATCTACAACCGACCAGTGGGGGGCATAGTCGAGCAATGTTCAAGACAGGGGAGGGGAGAATTGGATACACGAAATTGGGATGGGAGAAAGAAATAGAAAAGGAGAAAAAGTGGATCAAAAAAACAACAACGAGGTATTCTAAATGTAAACATTATCTGTGCATCTCATCTCGCCTTTTCTTCCCCCTCTCCCTCTGGTTCCCACTTTCCCTTATTTATTGTAATTTTCCTTGTATACTATTGCTACTGTAATTTTCGTTTTTATTTATTTGTATGCATTGTTTTTGTATGCACGTACATTATCGGTAGGACGACAATATCGGACATCTCTAGTTCTGTGGTCTCTCTCCCTCTCTCTCTATGCAGTAGCCTGTGAGAGGCGCAGTGTGCAGGACAGGCTGTAAAAACACACCTTTGGTAAACAGAAAAACCGGCTCTTTTAACTGGCCACAAATTCCTTTCTAGCTGCTGTAAAGTCAGCATATATACATGCTGCACGTATGCTCACTCAAGTGGGTGTGGGTGTGGGGGGGTGGATCCGCAGACATTAGTGCACATGGCATGCACACAAAGACACTCTCCCTCTTCCACCACCTTCCTTCATTAAAAAATACATGTAATGAGTGTAATGTGTCAGGGCTACTTAGACCTTCTCTTTCAAACCCATTCAATAGGGATACACTGGTACTGGTATGGAATATTGGGCCAACCAATACCAGGCTAAAACTGATACGGGTATGGAATATTGGGCCAACCAACACCAGGCTAAAACTGATACTGGTATGGAATATTGGGCCAACCAATACCAGGCTAAAACGGTTCCCAGGCTAAAACAGGGTATCAGAGAAATTCCACTCATAAGAAAGAAGACTTTCCATCCTTTTAGGTCTCTCTCTAACCGTTAGGTAGGTCTCTCTCACATGGAGAAAACGCATCAGGCCTACATCTCATCATGTTGGTCTAATGTCTAAATGTGGTGCTAAAGCAATGTCCAAACATGAGACAATTCAAACTGATGTATAAGGAAATGATGTTCACAAGGTACAGGGATGATGAAGGGACTTGATATTCATGGGTGTTTACATTTTTATTTTATTTCTTTCATGTTTTACATATATAGTTTTTGTTTTGCATATATATATATTTTTTTTTCTTTTTTATGTTTTAAAATAGTACACTCATTTGAGTAGTGGAAAAGGGGTAGGATTAAATGAGTGTATACTTCTTCCTACTCCTTTTCGAACATGTAGATTGAGTTGTGTTTTGCTTTTGTTATTGTTTGTTTGTATTCATTGCATGTTCGAAATAAAGATTTCAAATCAAATCAAATAAAAAAATCAAATGTCCCGTGGCGTAGAACACACTGATCGGGTGTTTCTGCGATACAGATTTCTGTGAACGCACAGTGACGTTAGCCATGTTTTAATTTGAAAACAAAAAGGACAGCGATACCCTCCCATCGGTTTCTCTCCCGCTTTGCGACGGGTCGGCTCACCGAGTCGACGCCGCTCAGTAGAAGCATGCGGACCAGAGCTCAGGATCAGTTGATCATTAAAAGCTCAGGAGCTTTTTTATGAGTGAACCCTGGGAGCAGACAGTAGCGTGCATACCTGCTGTGTCCTGCTGCAGAAGACCCTTATCTCCAAAGATGGGTTCTGCCGTCTTGGATACAAAACAGAGGGATTTCCCCATTGATGTTGCTTATTTATATAAAGGAAACTTCAAAACAAACACACAGTCTTCTAATAATTAATCTGGTTTGCAAGATAATATTAATGGCATGTGATGTCAGGAGGATGGAACACAGGAGGGAGGGTTCTTTATGATCAGATCTCATGAGTCACACTGAATTGATGAGTGTACGTGTATCCATCAGAAGACTGTGTAAGAGATTACCTCAGACGAAGAACCGTATAAATCCGCTTTAAGTTTCAAAGGAACAATGTTTCATTCGTAGTTAAAGACAGTAGAGGTTGAGCACTTTATTATCTAAAGATGGTAAGTTACAGTGTTGTGTTCATTCATAGTTAAAGTCAAAGACAGTAGAGGTTGAGTACTTTATTATCTAAAGATGGTGAGTTAGAGTGTTGTGTTCATTCATAATTAAAGACAGTAAAGGTTGAATACTTTGTCGTATATCACGTTCAAAACCAAGTGATATGGATTGACATCACAACTGCAAAGACATGGGCTATCCAGGAAGAAAAGAAAGATAGATTCAAAACTTAAATGGGTTAAATGGTACTTCGGTGTAAAAAGGGTTCATTGGAGAGACGTCTACAGGACATTGATGAATACACATCATAAACAACGCACTGCCGTCTGGCAAGAACAGGCCACGCCGTAAAAGAGATTTCAAAGTAGCCGTAGACAGTGATGTATTATGTAATTTGAGGCAATATATCACACAAGCCCATCGTTCTACCTGTGCAACGGCATCTCGGGAGTGGGATGCACTTACTAATCAAGGCTGACTTGCATAAAATACACAACATGATGTTAAATGAATTACACGGGCACGCCGCCACAGCCAGTCAGCAGCCACACATCACACAACGCTCATCCCTCGTAAAGCCGAGTCATAGCAAACATGTTTATGTGAAAAGCGCAAACACTTTCCTCTACTTCATGCTTCGTAGAAGCGTTTTCAAAAGAAAGAAAAAAGGTTTAAAACGTCCGTTGAAAGGCTGAATAACAGGACCGCCCTCGACAATTCTTTGTCTACCAATAGTCATAGGATTTGTCGACTTATCAATTTGTTGATTTCATTGATCGTAGAATGTTTGCTTTCCACGTCGTGCAACAATACAGAAGGTCCTCTGGTGCTGACCACAGATATGCTTATGAGTCGGTGGTGGCGGGCACCTTCTTGTACGCGGTGACCTGCTGGGGCAGCGGACTGAGAGCGGGGGACACAAACAGGCTGGATAAGCTGGTCAGGAAGGCCAGTAACGTGGTGGGGGTGGAGCTGGACTCTCTAGCGGTGGTGGTGGAGAGGAGGAGCCTTGCTAAGCTCCATGCCATCATGGACAACCCGCCACTATGCACGGACTTGGCTGAAAGAAGGAGCATGTTCAGTGTTAGACTCCCTAGATGCAACACTGAACGGCACAGGAAGTCCTTCATTCCGACAGCCATCACTGTGCCTCACTGCATCACTGAACACAGGGTGACAGTACAGCCAGGAGAAATCTTACTGGACACTTTAAAAATGTTACACTTCTCACAATCTTCCTGGACACTTTACACTTGATTTTTACACTTATTATTGTACATTTATGTATTATTTTGGGCTGTATAGTTTATATTTAAGATTTTAGAATGTATATGGCCGGACCATATTTTATTCTGTATTCTATTTTATTCTTATTTTCTTTTATATTATTATATTCTTATTAGAGTCCTATCGACTACCTAAATGTTTATTGATCAATGTGAGCGATCTGTAGTGCCGAATTTCCCTCTGGATTATTAAAGGATTTCTATTCTGTAATTTCCCAGGAGGCGCCTCGTTCACAAATCCACTAACAAAGGGGGCGTGGCCAGTCCTGGTGTAGCCAGGGAGCCTACGGTTGGCTAAAAGGTTGCATGGAACTAGGGCTGGGCGATATATCGCGTATACTCAATGTATCGCGGCTTGTTCTACATGAGATGTAGTAAATTACTAGGGGTGGGAATCGCCAGAGACCTCACGATACGATACTATCGCAATACTTGCGTCACGATACGATAGTATCACGATACTAAATATATCGCGATACGCTGAGTATTGCGAATCTCTTAATTTTTTTGATCAAAATTTATTATTACCTCTTTTCAACGGCAAAGTAAAACTTTGTCAACATGTTTTATCTAATAAAATAAAGTTCAGTCTGTTCATCTCACTTCAATAATTTTTATTGCAGAACATGGTATTTTCTCAAGCAGACGGATGTAAACACTAATCTGTGTTACATGTACCTGACAAACTGAACTGTTTGTATTACAGTCATATTTCAACTTAACTGAATGCACATGTGTGTGTGTGTGGACTACTGTACTATTACAGGTATTGAAATGAACAATGCAACTTCCTTGTAAAAAAAATTGGGGGTGGGTTATATTGACAAGGCTTGACAACAGAGGTTCAAAGATAACTTCATATTTATTAGTTATTCGTTTCTTTATATCAGGCATCCAGTTTCCATCTCCATCTGTTCAACTGTTCATGTGTTGACGTTGGAGTGTGACATACATGATCGCCTACAGCAGCCTAGACGCTCAAAACGCAAATCTCTCTCGAGTTTTTATATAAATTGTCTTTATATATATATTTAAAAAAAATTATTAGTGTCAGTAGACTACTCTTAGTACATTTTTTAAAGCATCTTCATGGTTTAATAATGCAAACATATGTTGCAGGGACTATTATAATCATCATATTGGCGTGACTATATGCATCAAAGGGTTAAATCAAGCATTTTTAAGTGCTTTAGAGGAAATGTCAAAATATTGCGATATATATCTTGTATCGTGATATGGCCAAAAAATATCGCAATATCATTGGGCCTCATGCATGAAGTGATATAAGAACAAATTTTGTTCTTAACTAGCATTTCCTCTTACTTTGTTCTTACCTGGGATTCAGCAAAGTTTTCTTATCGTTGCTTTTTTCTCAGGCAAGAACAAATTATAAGAGTGGTCGAGAGCACTCTTACCGAAATAAGAAATTCTTACCCAGATGAGAAACATTTAAAAAAGCCTACCATTCATAATAATAATACATAAGATTTATATAGCGCTTTTCCTAATTCTCAAAGACACTTTACAAAACAAACAATATAATACAATGCAGTTTTATATATAAAAATATATAAAATGGTGAGAGGGGAAAGATGGTTTGAAAGCAAACCATTGGTCAATTGCCCCCAAATACAGTACCCCCAAATACGACTTTATAAACCCATGCAGAACTTTTCAATAATAATAATTATTATTATAACTTATTGCGTGCGTTCTGCTTCTGAAATGGATTATATATTGCTGTTAGAACAGTTAGATGCTGGCTGCCCAGGCCATACGCATATAACGCATATTTACAACCTCTCCTCTCTTCTCTGTATAGATGTAGCAGTACTGTCTATCTGTATGTCATGTATGCCATATATGTTATGATGAATTGAAAATGGGGGACCCTGATGTAAACAAGACGAAAGTCTTTCTCTGGTCTGCATCCCCTTAACAATTGTGTGTATTGAGCTGTACTGTATTGTACCCATTCTGCAATCTGTTAATACAATTTTCAATCAATCAAAACTCTGCTCCACACCTAAAGTTCTGAGCGCACTCTGAGATTTAGCCACAGACATTTTAGAGAGAGATGACAGGTGACAGATCCGGTATTTCCGAACCTATAGCTTCGGAAATACCGGATCTGTCACCACCTGTCATCTCTCTCTGAAAGGAGAGAGCATAATGGATCAGCGGCATTATATATATCAGTATACTGCGTGCCGCGTTTGGTTCTTGACAAGCGCGCAGCCAGTCGTTCAGTATAAAGCCTACTTTGCTGGAACAATTTATTTCACACTATACAGTACGTATAAGTACAAGTATAAGTCTTTATTTGTCATCAGATTAACACACACACATGCGATGAGCGACCCACAGGAACACACACACATGCACTGAGTCGCAAGTCGTGAGACGTGTGTGTATGCGTGTCATTTTGAGATCGCAAAGCGCTTCCTGTTGAATATATCAGACAGGGATCAGATGGCGAAACTCTGCTGTTTTACACCCGCCTCATTCGCCTTATAAGGAGATAGTGGGCATGTCTATATGCAAATGATTTTAGCATGAACGCGCTTTTAAGTTTAAGAATGAGTGGGATTCATCATGCAAATCTCCTGGGTACGCACAGATTTCGACGTTAAGAACGGCTTGATGAATGTGGCGGTGGCTTTTCTTATTGTTCTCTTAACAGACAGGTAAGCAAGAATATAAGAAAAATAATAAGAGTATTGTTGAATGAGGCCCATTTAGAGGCCATATCGCCCAGCCCTACATGGAACCATAAACGCCCCTGAATCACACTCGAGGTGCATTTTGGCCAACATCCTGTTGCAAATCCAAATCCTGTGAAAAGTGTTAAATATTAATATATTACATATTTTAGGTGTAAAAGGAGAATGTTTATGAGCAAGCCATCGTGTTTTTCCTGCTCCCCACTCCCTACTTTGTGGAGTTCTCTCTCCTGATTGGATACAGTGGGAACGGGATACCAGAATATGTATTTTGTGTTTACTGCAGAGCAGAGGGCCTGGGAGACCCATGTTACTGACCAAACACTATATCAGTGATGGCTGTTTACTGTAGAGCGGAGGGACTGGGAGACCCATGTTACTGACCAAACACTATATCAGTGATGGCTGTTTACTGTAGAGCGAAGGGACTGGGAGACCCATGTTACTGACCAAACACTCTATATCAGTGATGGCTGTCAGAATGTAGGATCATGATAATTGTGATACAAGATAAAGACAATTGATGCGATACAAAAATCACACAAGTCATATTGCATTGTCATTTATACTGAAAAACTATACAGTCAAGTACCGTCATAAGAGATATATATATATAGTAGGGCTGTCACATTATTTTCGAATTTACATAAAAACACGAGATTCGAACTTGTGAGGGAGAAATTCGAATTTGAAAAAAACAAAATATATATAATTATATATATAATTTTTTTTATAAATCTTTTTTATTTTCCTTTTTTTCAAAACAAACAAAACAATACAATAACCAAACATACCATGGTAAAATAAAAGTAGCCAAAACGTTGAAAATAGCTTAGACTTTTTTATTTAATTTTTTTTACAGAAATTCTAATTCGAACTAGTCTACAATTCTGCAACGAATATCGAATTTGATTTTTTTGTTAAAGTGACAGCCCTAATATATAGTGATATGATATTTGGGGAACATAATCCCGGGGTCACAGAGAGGCCTGGCAGGTGGAGCTGCAGTGGTGAGGATGGTGAGGAAGATTTCTAAAGAGACACTTGTCCTATAAGAAAGACACGGGCTTGTCACGGCCTGTTGCCCTGAGCCTCGCCCACTTCCTGCTTCCTTTCAGAGGCCAATCCACAGCTCTCTCTGCCAGGTGGGAAGGAAACACCTCTTGGCTTCAACACTCACCGCATGTACAGGAATGGTAAATGGTGCATTTATATAGCAGCTTTTATCCAAAGCGCTTTACAATCTTTTGTTCCTCACATTCACCCATTCACTCACACACCGATGCCGGTGTGTGATGCCATTCCAACCTGCTCATCGGGAGCAGTTAGGGGGTTAAGTGACTTGCTCAAGGACACTTCCGACATGCTGCCCGGGAGGAGTGGGAATCGAACCAGGCGACTACTCTACCTCCTGAGCCACTGTTGCCCCCATGTGCGTGTGACTGTGAGATAAAGTTGTGCACGGGAGAGGGAGACTGTGTGTGTGTGTGTGAGAGAGAGAGAGAGAGAGATAGAGTTGTGCATGGGAGACTGTGTGTGAGAGTGTGTGTGTGTGGGGGGGGGGCTCTGTGCATTTAGCATGGCTTCTTTTACAATGTGGCCCGACAGGTTTTTCATTTTGATGCAGACCCGGGTTGTCCAATTGTCAAGCTGACTGACTGACTGTGTGTCACACCCACACACACTTAGGGATCATGCACTCCAGCAGGTGGTAAACAACTGCAAGACGCAGGGCAACAAACGCTGAAGCAAAAGTCCACCGAGGGGACACGAGGCCTCACTCTATACACGGCGGACCGTTCCTATATCTATTCTGGAGAGATATCCGAGGGGAGGCGTACGAGAGAAGGTTCACAAACATACCTTCACGTGTCTCTACACGACAGCTGTTGCACAACGCTGAACTGAAAACCCCCCAGAAGAGTCGATATTCCCCCATCAATCAGCGAGAGGGTGAGGAGTGACAGCAGCACTTTCCATGACACAAGAGGGGGGATGGGGGCGGGGCCAGAGACGTCTCTGCTCTCGGGTTAACCCCGTACGTCGGGGCGGAGCCTGAACAAATCCATACAGCGATATATCGATACAGTGACACCAAGTATCGTTTTTTTTTTTTACTGACTGAAAACGTTTTTGTTAAAGTAATAAATCACAATATTGTGATAGCATCATGGGGCCTCTGGTGATTCCCATCTCTAAATGGTGCATTTATATAACAGCTTTTATCCAATGCGCTTTACAATTTGTTACTCACATCTTACCGGTTCACTCACACACCGACGGCAGAGTCGACCATGCAAGGTGCAAACCTTTTTTTTTTTGACAGATTTTTATTGTTTTCTTTTTTTTACTACCGGGCACTAGTCCGGTAGAGAAAGAGAGAGGAAGAATGGGAGATGGACGGGGGAAGACATTCGGCAAAGGTCGCCGGGTCCGGGAGTCGAACCCGGGACGGCCGTGTTGCGACGCAGCGCATTACGTGGCTCGCCACTCGGGCGCCCCACAAGGTACAAACCTGCTCATCGGGAGCAGTTAGGGGTTAAACGTCTCGCTCAAGGACACTTCGACACGCTGCCCGGGAAATTCGGGAATCGAACCGGGAACCTACGGATTACCAGACGACCACTCTACCTCCCGAGCCGCCGTCGCCCCTCTTGACTGTATGATTTACTTTCGTGAAAACAGGGGAGATGATCCTCCAATAGCCGTCACTGGCTCTTTGAATGTAGCATCAGAGATGTGCTTAGTAGGGGTGGGAATCACCAGAGGCCTCACGATACGATACTATCGCGATACTTGAGTCACGGTACGATAGTATTGCGATACTAAATATATTGCGATATGCTGAGTATTGCGATATTAATATTGCGATATATTGCGATTTATTACCTTTTTTCAACTGCAACGTAAAACTTTGTCAACATGTTTTTTCTAATAAAATAAAGTTCAGTCTGTTCATCTCACTTCAATCATTTTTATTGCAGAACATGGTATTTTCTCAAGCAGACAGATGTAAACACTGTAATCTGTGTTGCATGTACCTGACAAACTGAACAGTTTGTATTACAGTCATATTCCAACTTAACTGAATGCACACGTGCAACTTCCTTATTCAAAAGAAATTAATAAATAGAAAAATAAAAAGATTTTTATTTTAGTTTATGAATAATTAAATATCGACCCTGTATAGATACAATATCGCCACGCAAAGTATCGCGATACTACTACGTATCGATATTTTCCCCCACCCCTAGTGCTTAGTGCTCACCCCCCCCCCCCCAGGATTAAACTCATTCAGCACATAAAAAAACACTAATCGAATGGCAAAATATTAGTCAAGTGAGACCAAACCGAGCCACTAATCAACGACAGGGGACCTAATGACCCCAATAACTTGCGCAGAAACTCAAGGCGACTTGAAACACAATAAGCTGCCAAAGTATTTTGAGCCACGCTGTACTTAGTGCTCTTTGTTGTCGACTCATCTGCAGCGTAAATACGGATTTAACATCAAAAGATTACAATTAAGAAAAATAACAGTAGGCTTGCCGCGGTGCTCTGTGGTACCGGCGCTCGGCCGACCGCCGAGTACATTGCTTGCCAACCACCGGTGTATGTATAGAAATAAAACCCATTTATTGGTTTATTTAGGCATTTCAGTGCTCACATTAATAAAAAAAAATATATATATATATATATATATTAAGCGTGTTCTCAATACTTAGGCACAGAGTAGCAGAGTAGATTTCACTTCACGAGACGGAGAGAAATAAGACGGAGAGAAATAAGATGACGGAGAGAAATAAGATGGAGAAATAAGATGACGGAGAGAAAGAAGACAAGAGAAAGAAGACTCCAGGCGACGATGGCGGGTGATTTGGCAATATTTGTGTTACCCAATGTTAATAGGGAACCTGCTAACGTTAATGAGGCCATCTGTAAACTTTGTACGATGAAGGAAGAGCACCAGGAGGAGTGAGGCTGCAGGGGCCTGAGGCTGCAGGGGCCTGAGGCTGCTGGGGCCTGACCTGAGGCTGCAGGGACCTGAGGCTGCTGGGCCCTGAGGCTGCTGGGCCCTGAGGCTGCTGGGGCCTGAGGCTGCTGGGACCTGAGGCTGCTGGGGCCTGAGGCTGCTGGGCCCTGAGGCTGCTGGGGCCTGAGGCTGCTGGGGCCTGAGGCTGCAGGGCCCTGAGGCTGCTGGGGTCTGAGGCTGCTGGGGCCTGAGGCTGCAGGGCCCTGAGGCTGCTGGGGCCTGACCTGAGGCTGCTGGGGCCTGAGGCTGCTGGGACCCGAGGCTGCAGGGCATCCCCCATGTCATTCCCCTTCTCTCTCTACCCCTGGTTTCCCATCACAAACTGCCCTAGCCAATAAAGAAAAGAAAGCAGAAATGCCATAAAGAAATATCTATATATTTATTAAAAAAAATAAAGAATTATGTAAAAGGACCATTTGCTTTAACTCTTTTAATACTACTGCAAAAAAACGATTGATTAATGATGTGTATATCTATCGTGGACAACTGTATTGTAAACATCCATACCTTTGCATGGATCCATGGTGGTGCACTTCACAGTCCTACTCTGAGCTCACCGACCAGTCACTCACTTCAGACCAAGATCCCTCTGTGGATAATCTGGCACACCGGCAGCGGCCGTCATGTAGAGAGACGTGCACTTGCCGACTGCGTAATACTTCCTGGTTGGGTTTAATGTCTTGCAGTGGTTTGGAAGTGTCCGTCAGCCCTGATGAAATGCTGTGAGCTACTCTGCCGAGGGACACACCGCACCCACCCTGAAACATCTGGTCGAATTGAATCAGCTCTGCTGGGAACATGGAAATTACATCACCACCACCACCACCAGCCCCCATTGAGTAATACACCACACCACCCAAACACACATGGAACAAGCCTTTTATACCATTACCTACATGTCTTCATCACAAGCCTTTATACCTACATGTCTTCATCACAAGCCTTTATACCTACATGTCTTCATTACATGGAGAGACCCTTTATACCTACATGTCTTCATCACAAGCCTTTATACCTACATGTCTTCATTACATGGAGAGACCCTTTATACCTACATGTCTTCATCACAAGCCTTTATACCAACATGTCTTCATCACAAGCCTTTATACCTACATGTCTTCATTACATGGAGAGACCCTTTATACCTACATGTCTTCATTACATGGAGAGACCCTTTATACCTACATGTCTTCATCACAAGCCTTTATACCTACATGTCTTCATTACATGGAGACCCTTTATACCTACATGTCTTCATCACAAGCCTTTATACCTACCTGTCTTCATTGAAGCCCTACATGTCTTCATTACATGGAAAGAGCCTTTATACCTACCTACATGTCTTCATTGAAGCCTTTATACCTACATGTCTTGACTTCATTATAAGCCTATATACCTACATGTCTTCATTATAAGCCTATATACCCATCTTCATTATAAGCCTTTATACCTACATATCTTCATTACAAGCCTTTATATTATACCCGCCTTCATTACAAGCCTTTATAGCTACATATCTTCATTACAAGCCTTTATATTATACCCGCCTTCATTACAAGCCTTTATAGCTACATATCTTCATTACAAGCCTTTATACCTACATGTCTTCATTACAAGCCTTTATACATATCTTCATTACAAGCCTTTATACCTTGTACTTTTTACAGCGAATGGTCAAAGTCTATACCGTTGAATAAAATGAATGGAGTCTGTGAGTCTGTAGCTGCAGTGATAAAGTGGTATTGGTCCTCATCTGCTTTGTATTCAAAGATAAGGACATCCATGGCTGCTAAGCACTAGATTTAAAGAGGTCCTTCTGCATGGGGGAAAACATAATTGTAGAGATTTGTTGATTAACTCAGTGGTTCCCAAAGTCGGGGTCGCGACCCAAAGGTGGGCCGCGAGCAGCCACGGGTGGGCCGCGAGATGATTTAAAAAAAATAAAAATAAAATAGTTGTATTCTAAAATTCTATTATATTGTATTCTAAAATGTGACTATATGGTTTTATATTAACTTAATAAATAAACAAAAACGAAAAATCTACTTATTTCAACGAACATTTCAAACTAAATAACAGATTATGCACATAAAACGCTGAAAACAACCGAAGCAACAATAGTATTTTAATGAGGCTATTATTATTATTATCATTATTATTTTGCAACAAGTTAGCCCTCTCATAAATAGCACATATAAATGAATAACTAACTTGAACTAACTTAATAGGATTGAAGTGATATTTGGCTTAAAAAATCGGTCGCCTGGCAAAAAAAAAAAAAAATAAAGCCAGACGATGTGCATTGGGCCGCGGCTCTCTGACGCCTTATTTTCTGGGCCCTGGCCTGAAAAGTTTGGGAACCCCTGGATTAACTCAACTAATCAATTGATCAACAAATTCCTATGACTATTAGTCACCTAAAAATGTCTTCGGTGAAGTACAGCCCTATTAATCACCTCACGGAGACAATCGACCTCTTAATGACAGGTCAGGCCTTAGTTCAAAGTTTGGCTAACACGCCTATTTGCAACACAAACAAGCCTAATCCTGCAATGCATATATTCAATACAACCTTTGGCACTCCACTAGAACACAACAACAAGCCTGAACCTGGTGGATCTCACCCTTTACTGAACACTTGTCACTTTTAAAGCAGGGATATGATCGTTATTCCTCCAGGATGAGGTGAAAAGGGCAGGAACACAGGAACGATCATTATAAATTAATTACAGCTGCGTGTCCGAAATAGAAACAAATACTGAAAGATCCTATCCTCCCCCCCTCGTCTCATTTTAAAGTACCCGGTTGTAGAGGAAATGAAAGCTCAACTCAACATCAGCAGACAGACAAGGTGCTCCACCTTACCTTCCAGGTTATATGATAAGTAAGGGATAATGTGTAGCTACGAGGTCATTGTCGCAAAATAATTGACCGACACGGAGTTTAGAACACAGAGGCGCCGCGCCGAGGTGTTCTAAACGCAGTGAAGGTCAATTATTTTGCGACAATGACCTCGTAGCTATACATTATCCCGCTTATTACATGGCTAACTTACTAACAATATACCTAATTCATTTTACACCATCGACAAAACGAGATCAAATACAGACGCGGTTGTTCTGTGGCTCCTCTGTCATCATCGCCGGCAGCCGGTCTGATTGCACTGATGAGTGCAGCTGTGTGCATATGCTGAGCAGCTTTCGTGACTGCGACCAAAATGCTTGATTGTGATTGGTCAATAGCGCTCTGTTACCCGTATCAGCGGTCATTATTGCGCGTTGCCCATGGCAGCGGTCAGTTATCAAGAAATAATTCACCGCTGTCAGGGGCAACCGAGCGCTATTGACCAATCACAATCAAGCATTGTGGCGAATGTTAAAACGCCATGTAATAAGCCAAGATAATACAGGTGTGGCATACCAAGATGCTGATAAAGACAACATGATTATTGCACAGGTGTGACTGGTCACAATAAAAGGCCACTCTAAAATATGCAGTTTTATCAGATTTAAACAAGTTTGTGAACAAATTCTGAGAGAAATAGGCCTTTTGTGCACATAGAAAAAGTCTTAGATCTTTAAAAATAGAGCAAAAACTAAAGTGTTGCGTTTATTCAGTATAATAGGCCATAAATAAGGCCATGGACCCCAAACTGAAGTAATGTGCCGTTTTGCTAGGGACCCCCTGGGCTGGAAACCCCTCAAGGACACCTACCTAGGGACCCCCTGGAACCCCCTCAAGGACACCTACCTAGGGACCCCCTGGAACCCCCTCAAGGACACCTACCTAGGGACCCCCTGGAACCCCCTCAAGGACACCTACCTAGGGATCCCCTGGAACCCCCTCAAGGACACCTACCTAGGGACCCCCTGGAAGGAATCCACTTATAGAACCACTGGCTTATGTCATCAGGAGTATAGTGTTTCCCACAGGATTTTCAGAGACTATGGGGAGTGAACCTCCGACCCTCTAGGACTTTTTTTGTTGTTGTACATTTTAAAGTTAAATGCATCAATCTGGTGCACTTTGAGAGCAAAATAAAGAGGCTTAGATCTATGATGAAATTTGTGCTCAAAACACAAAATCGACTAGACTAGTGCTTCCCAATCCTCTCCTCGAAGTGGATTACTATTACGACTACTACCACTGCCAATACTACTGATACATCCCTATTGGCAAACTTTATATTTAAAAAAAAAAAAGATATAAAATAAAAATAAATGTTTCCATTATACAACTGTGGCCGCGGGACTAATTAGACTGTGGCAGGCCGCCACAGTCTAGGTAATTAATGGGAAACCCTGTTCCACCCGTATAGGGCTTTATCATTGGGAAAATGGATTATCGGCTATTGTAACAATTCTGCCGCATGGAAATTGAAAAGCTTTCAATTTTTGCACAAAATGAGTTCCCTTCCATCACTAACATTATTATTTAAACATTTTTGGTTGAAATAAGTGATTATTTTTTATGATTAATTGCGAATATTTTCATGTTGAGCTATAGATTGTGGATGAATAAGCACAGAAAGGTACACCATGCAAATGTTAATGATTTATTTGTTTTAAACGAGGCGATTTAGAAATGGGCAATGGGGAAATACATTGCGTTGGACAGAGGGTGGAACACGAAAAATGGCAATGACGTAACCACTACACCTCCCCATTGATTGTAACTAAGCCAATCTCGTTAACTAGCCTTGGAGCAAGGTTCTTCTAAAGCCGAGTAGTACAGTCGGAGATGTGATATAACTTGAATCACATGAATTTCCTTAGTCTAATATCTTCATGGTGAAGATATTTGAAAGATGCTAAATATTTTAGCCAAACCAGAACACTGGTATCGATAATGAAATTGCTGTTCAATTGGACCATATTGGCGTGCATTGGAAATGGGAAGCAGGATATAGTAATAAACAAGACACTGCCATTTTCAATCCGACTCATATTTGGACAACAAATTGTGTGCATCATGATTCACAAAAAGAAAAACGATAAAATGGATGATAAACGATAAACAACAACAACATATTGCTGAGACCGTGGACAAAGAGTTGTTGAAGCAGTTTTCCTGTCTGTGTTGGACTCCGGAGATGTAATTTATAGACATGTGATGGCTTCCACTTCCACTCTCAACCCTTTCACTGCCACACTGTCGGTAGTGTGATAGTAAAGGGTTAACCTTCTGTTGTGTGGCAGTGAAATGGTTAACCTGCTGTCGTGTGGCAGTGAAAGGGTTAAGCCCTTAGACTCTGTAGGAGTCTGTATACCATTCAGCCATTCGATTTATCACTGGCGATAGTTATGGTACTCACCATTTTGGCCTGTATAATAGGGTTAGAGAGGCGAGAGCTGCATTGGGGCATAAAAAAAAATATTGTTTGTTTCCTGTTGGTTGTCAGTTAAGGCCATGGGTAGGTACTAGGTAGGGAATTTATTTAATTTAATTTTTTATTTTATTCTTTCCCACGGCGACTATGGATAGGGAATTTCTTTATTTAATAAAAAATTTCACAACAACATGGATGCATGTACTCTTTTTCTTTTTTTTTTTTTGCTTTTTTTTTTAGCGTTTATCGCTTTTCTGGTCAAGCATGACCGACAGATACAGGGTGAAACGGGATATAGATCATATATGACGCAGCACGGTTTTCCCCGACGCATAAAATAGCGCCGAGATATGCGGTGAGCTACTGGAGCCCCCCCAGGATGCATGTACTCTTACCAGCCCAGCATGTTTAATATCCATAATACTAAAGGTTTGACTAAGATTTCTATGAAACTTTATAATTTTTTTTTCTTTTTTTTTAATATAATTTTTTTTAGCTCATAAAATATATTGGGTCGCACCTAAATCGGCAGGGTCGGTCGGCAACCGGAAACAAACCATCATTATTTTTTTTAGGCCTTGGCATCCATTTCTATATGAAGCCATAATTGGAGATTGCCCAATTTATATTACTCCTCTGTTGGAGTGGACGTCTGGACCCTTATATAGAGTCTGCTTTTAGCTTCTGTGCTCCCTGCACGTGGAACGTCAACAAATTCTAAAACTCAATCAATACTCATCCTTTAATCCTTGATCAACAACCATTCCACCATGATGTGTACTTGTTTTAATTAATGGTACACATTTTAATTATGATTGCACATATTGTATTACTGTTTATTGTATTTGTCCAGTATTTGTTATGGAAATGAGGGCGTGACGTCACGGGCCCTCAATGCTTTTTCAAGTTGAAATAAAGATTGAATTAATTAATTAACTAACTAAAGATTTGGGCAGGGAGCATGGCAGCAACGCTCGATTACCATCCCCATCATACTAGATTCTGGGCCCTATTCAAAATGCTGGCTACTAGGGAAGAAGGCAATACTGCTCTCACCCAAACATAATAAATACCAGGCATGGGTAGGCTATCACTTCCATCCCCGACTTAAATCTGTGTGGCTTAGCAGAGAACACATGACTCAGGGAGACTGACTGGACTGATAACCTAACTGTGACTGTTGTTTTAGGCTACAGTACTCACTCGTGAGTATGTACTGTATGCTGGCTTTGCAAACTGAACGTCCTTCAGCTAATAATGCATATTTTGTGCTGCAACACTACTATAGTACAGCCAGAATAGAGAGAGGCTGAAGGTCCTCTCTCTGCTTCATCGACATGACCTGAACACTGCATCTAAACGCTAGCCAGATTGGTTAGCAGCACGCAGCACTGTCTGCCACTACTGCAGGGGACAAGAACAGCTGGAATCAAACAAACCGCTACGTTAACTCACTCTTTGTGTTAAAAAAAATAAATACATGAACTGGCTCAAGAATACCTCGTTAACCCTTTCACTGCCGCACTACCAAAACTGTTAACCCTTTCACGGCGACAATAATAGTACACAGAAGGTTAACCCTTTCACTGCCACACGACAGCCGGTTAACCCTTTTCACTGCCACACGACAGAAGGTTAACCCGTTCACTGCCCAACAACAACAGCCGGTTAACCCTTTCACTGCCACACGACAGAAGGTTAACCCTTTCACTGCCACACGACAGCCGGTTAACCCTTTCACTGCCACACGACAGAAGGTTAACCCTTTCACTGCCACATCACAGAAGGTTAACCCTTTCACTGCCCAACAACAACAGCCGGTTAACCCATTCACTGCCACACGACAGAAGGTTAACCCTTTACTATCACACAACCTTCTGTCGTGTGGCAGCGAAAGGGTTTTAATAAGTTCATACGAGCAGACTTGAAAACATTAGGTTAGTATGTTGTTAGAAGTTTACTTTCGAGACTAATAAGTCTGTCCATGCCAAACTTCTTGTCCTCTGCAACATAAGTTAGTAACCAACACAACTACCCAACCTCCTCCAATGTACAGTTTCTACGTCAAATGTATATCTTTTTTAGACTATTTTTGTATCACAAACAGTACTGTATTTGTAAATCTGGTATGTCATAAGTGTATAGATGTAGCAGTACTGTCTATATGTATGTCATTATGTTATGATGAATTGAAAATGGGGGACCCTGATGTACACAAGACGAAAGTATTTCTCTGGTCTGCATCCCCTTAACAATTGTGTGTATTGAGCTGTACTGTACTCATTCTGCAATCTGTTAATAAGGTTTTCAATCAATCAAACGCTCACTAGGTAGTTAGCATGCTACATGCTACGTCCATTCATATCCGTGTTAAGGTGCGCTAAGTACAGCTAGAGAGTGTCTGACTGGAAACCTTACATAGGTAACGTTAGCTTCTTCTGTTGACTTGTGAAAAAACAAACAACTCTTTAGCGTGATAACACAATTGTGTCTCTCATTAGTGTTGTTACTAAATATAACCCAGAAGAACACAGACAGACAGACAGAAACCATGGATCAAAAACCAACCTGAACGACGGTGAGAACTCGGGCTCTTCCTCCAGTAATACTATCGCTGGGGGAATTAAAACAGCGTCGTCTCACTGTTCTCCTCCAGAGTCTTTCATTGAGACACACACACGGCTATCGATTTATTTAGCGATAGCCGTGTGATATTATTGTTAAAGAATAATAATAACGTTAAACTAGTGTCCACCTTCGGTCGTGACAGAGCTGCCTAGCAGCAATAGGACACTGACTCTACTGGTAGAGAAACTCTGAGTGACGCGGCGCTCTGACGTGTTTATACGCGCTGCGGTGCGCGCGCACACAGAGCCGGGGACAAACTGTACTTCATCATCATGCAGCATAATCATAAACAAGCCCAATTTTTATTTGATCAACTGCCTCAAATCCTGCATCATGCGTGTCAATTTCACTATGAATTGAAAATGGGGGACCCTGATGTAAACAAGACGAAAGTCTTTCTCTGGTCTGCATCCCCTTAAAAATTGTGTGTATTGAGCCGTACTGTATTGTACCCATTCTGCAATCTGTTAAATAAAGTTTTCATTCATTCATTCATTCATTCATTCATTCATTCATTCATTCATTCATTCCAACGAATGTCTCGAGAACTATTAGGAGTGTCTGAGTCTGACCACTAAGACTTAAGTGTGGTCACCAAAACCTGCACCACCCCACCCCACCTATAACTTCCTCCAATGTACAGTTTATTCCCCCTCAAATGTATATATACTCTCTTTTTTAGACCCTTTTTGTATCACAAAATGGTATGTCATAAATGTATAGATGTAGCAGTACTGTCTATCTGTATGTTATATTATGTTATGATGAATTGAAAATGGGGGACCCTGATGTAAACAAGACGAAAGTCTTTCTCTGGTCTGCATCCCCTTAACAATTGTGTGTATTGAGCTGTACTGTATTGTACCCATTCTGCAATCTGTTAATACAATGTTCAATCAATCAATCAGAACTGGGACTAAACACGTTTCGCAATTATGCCACAACAATGTGGAACGCCCTACCCAAAGCTGTAAAGGAATGTGAATCACTACCCACCTTCAAAAACACTCTCAAAGAACACCTACGGGAGACTGCAATTCAAAACTGGCCCCTACAAATGTCCTAACCCAGTTGTAAAATAAAGACCAAGCATGGCTTTGTCAGTATTCCAATGTACCCAACCCCCCCCCACCTCCAATGTACAGCCCCACCCAACCCCACCCCACCTACCCAACCTCCTCCAATGAACAGTTTCTATGTCAATTGTAGGTCAGTATTCCAATGTACAGTGTCCCCCCCCCCCTCCAATGTACAGCCCCACCCCACCTACCCAACCTCCCCCAATGCACAGTTTCTATGTCAAATGTATATACACTCTTTTTCTGGATTTTTTTTTAGTATCACAAACAGTACTGTATTTGAAAATCTGGTATGTCATAAATGTATAGATGTAGCAGTACTGTCTATCTGTATGTCGTGTGTGTCATATGATGAATTGAAAATGGAGGACCCTGATGGAAACAAGACGAAAGTCTTTCTCAGGTCTGCATCCTCTTAACAATTGTATGTATTGAGCTGTACTGTACTGTACCCATTCTGCAATCTGTTAATAAACTTTTCAATCAATCAATTCAATCAATCAACTACAACGTACGTTTCGCAATTATGCCACATCAATGTGGAACGCCCTACCCAAAGCTGTAAAGGAATGTGAATCCCTACCCACATTCAAAACCGCTCTTAAAGAGCACCTACGGGAGGCTGCAATTCGAAACTGGCCACCGTAAATGCCCAAAACCCCCACCACCTCCTAATAGACAGTCTCCTCCCCACTGCATGTATATATTCCCTCCCCGCCGTATGTATATTTCTCTCCCTCCCACCCACCCCCTCCTAATGTACAGTCCCCTCCCCATCATATGTATATACTCTGTCAGGATCTAGGGGTAACAGTACTGTATATTTGAATACCGTTTATGTCACAAATGTATCAGTACTAAATACCTATATGTCCCTATGCCATAAATGTCATGTATGTATGTCATAAATGTCTATATGAATTGAAAATGGGGGACCCTGATGTAAACAAGACAAACGTCTTTCTCAGGTCTGCATCCCCTTAACAATTGTGTGTATTGAGCTGTACTGTATTGTACCCATTCTGCAATCTGTTAAATAAAGTTTTCATTCATTCATTCATTCATTCATTCATTCATTCATGACGTATCATGCCAGTTAGTTAGGGCACCTATACTATTACTTCCGCCCTTACATAGTATATATTTCAGATTCAAATTTTGTATTGCCTATATTTATTGTAACGTATTATATAACCGATAGGGCATACAGACCCTCATCTGCAATGTTTTGCTTTGTTTACACAGTTTATTTATTTTTTATTTTGCAGTTTATATTCAGAGTTAATTATATTGCCTATTATTGTATGTTACTAATTTACCCTGCTCGTACCTGTACCTCCCCTCCCCCCATGCTGCTATGACGTCCGAATTTCCGCCAAGAGGATCAATAAAGGAATATCTTATCTAGGTGTAGCAGGGTGGATTATCCCTGCTTTATGGGAGTGGTTGTACACAGCCACCTGGTAGCGAGAATGCAGCAGAGCTGAGTCCAGCTGGATCCCCGACTGTAAGGAATGTTGAAGTGGAGGTCGAGCAGCAGGAGTGGATGGGGCCTAGGATTCACTGACCTAGGGATGGTACTCTGGTCCTTCTTGCTTCCAGGGCGATCAGCAGTAGCTCCCCACACACCCACACTTCCCCCAATACTTCCTGAGCCCTCCCACACCTGATGGCAGTAAGATGGATGATATATTCGCTCCCCAAAGCATGCAGTACTCTTCCTTAATGATGAGTGGAGACCTTTCACAACAAACTATAGGCAGGGGGTGGGGAAAGGGTTAAACAATAATGAGCATTACCCGGAGAGAAAAGGGTTGTTTTTAATTAACAATTTACTGTGGAACAAGTATTAACTACAAGGCAAAGAAGCATTTTCTGAGTGTTGCTGCCATCAGCCCATTGTTGTTCCAGGAAACCATCTCATGTGTAGTGCACCTAGCTGTCTAAAATCCATGTAGCAGGTGTAACAAATATGGGTCTTGTTTTTCAAAGTTTGACAATTAATGATGTGGGTAATTACTGTATTTCACAAATAAAAAGGTGGGGGGAATGTGATGAGGTGTGTTTGCCCTTCACTACCAACGATTCAAAAGGTTTACCCTCCACAACATCACTGTTGACAATGATTCAAAAGGTTTGCTCTCCACAACATCACCGCTGACAATGATTCAAAAGGTTTGCTCTCCACGACATCACTGTTGACAACGATTCAAAAGGTTTGCCCTCCACTATATCACTGTTGACAATGATTCAAAAGGTTTGATTGATTGATTGAAAACTTTATTAACAGATTGCAGAAAGGGTACAATACAGTACGGCTCAATACACACAATTGTTAAGGGGATGCAGACCAGAGAAAGACTTTCGTCTTGTTTACATCAGGCTATGTTTGTAAAGAATATGTTTAGGTATTTGGCCACATCCAGCTTCTCTGTGATGAGTGTTTTCTGTCTTTATGTTTATGTTTGTAAATCTGGTTTTTATTTTTTTGCTGCAGCCTAGTCGGTTGTTGAGTAATTTCCAAAGTTCACAGGGTTTGTTTTTGTTTTCCTCAGTTTTGTCATTGATGAAATTTCTTTATTGCAGATTTGATCATGGTGTTTACATCGTTTCTTAGTCTGTTTCTTTGTATTTTGAGTTCAACCACGTGGGCTTGGAGTTCACTGTTTGAGCTTTTGGCAAGCTTTGTCTGACTTTTATGAAGTTCATGACGTTTATGAAGTTTGCCCTTCACTACATCAGCGCTGCCAACGATTCAAAAGGTATGCCGTGGTTTTCTTCATGGCCGGCTCAGTGTGTAGCCTTCTTTTTAAATAATGAATTTCTGCTGTCTTCAGTTTCGTCACCAAGGCTACCCCGATGGTTTCCATCATAAAATATTTATTGTTGACCTATCGGCACTTCGGGATAAAGATGTCTTAAAATATGTGCATTGTGCAGTATGCATGCATGCACGCACACACACCCACACACAGAGCACACTTTCTCAATGCCTGGACAGCCCTACTGTAGATAAGAGTGTGTAATGATGGTCGGTATATTGCAGAGCAGAGGAGTGAACCATAACCTCAACACAGGTGCACTTACTCCCACTTAGATACAAATTTGACTGAACAGAACTGAAATATATTTCAGCACCTTTTCCACCTCTGCAAACCACCTCCACCATGGAGGAGATGAGCCCCATGTCTGAACTCGTGGAGGAGGAATGTAATCTCTCTCTCTGTGTGTGCCATTTGTTTGGCTTCACTTCTCACTTCTTTGATGGGCTTCTTCTTCTATAGGTAATCTCTGAATCAAACGCCCAGAGAAGCAGAGTAGCCGTTATCAGTGATGTGCATTATCTTATATAACCCTTTGAGTTTCACTTCCTGCGGGATACTGCAACCAGGGCAAGACATACACTTTGTCTGGGGGCTTATACCTCCCACTACCACACTGTAAAATACTGTGACGAACCTGGTAGTGTTCAGGCTCGCCACGGTTCAAATACAAACAAATTCGAATGTCCACACAAGAGCAATATCAATCAATACAAGTATTTATTGAATTCAGGGCAGAATCCAGAGGGGAAAAGCAAAAGAATGGTCGTGATTCAGTCCGAGGTCAAAAACACAAAACAGGCTCGCAGACAGAAAAAGGGATTGTTCTCAATTCAGGGTAGTCGGCCAGTCCAGGGTCCAGTACACAAAGAACACCTACTCGCCTTCTCCTCACCTTTCACTACCTCTCACCGTCACAACTCTGAACAAACAATCTCTCTCTCAATACAACAACTCCAACCTCACCTCCGCTCAACTTACTCCTGACTAACCAAGTGGCTTTGTAGTGTGTGTGTCTGGGGTGTGTGTACGTGAGATGTGTGTGAACTAATGCAGCGCAGGTGTATTCTATCAGTACTAATCAGCTAGTGTGTGTGTCGGGAGTGCGTGCACGTGAGGCGTGATTACGAAACCTAGCCGCATTTCTCGGAGACGCTCTCTGATTGGCCGACGCCTGTTTCTACACTGGTTAAGCTTAGGCACTCTTCGAAGTTGGTTAAGGTTAGAGTTTGTCTTAGAGCGTGACGGCAAGTTCTTTCGACGGTTAAGCTTAGGCACTCTTTCGAAGTTGGTTAAGGTTAGAGTTTGTCTTAGAGCATGGCGATAGAACGCCAGGTAGTTTGCAGGCTGTTTGACGTGGAAATGGGCAAAGACACAGCTCGTCGCGCATTGGGCAAACGCGTCAGTGGCCAATCAGAGAGCGTCAGTCAATGCCAATCAGAGAGCGTCTCCGAGAAATGCGGCTAGGTTTCGTAATCACGCGCACGTGAGATGTGTGTGAACTAATGATACACAGGTGTATTCTATCAGTACTAATCAGCTACCTAATTGACTCTACTCCTCCTGTGGCAGAAGTATCTCCCATCCATTGTGGGGCGGCTTTGGCTCAGGGGTAGAGCGGGTCGTCCAATGATCGAAGGGTTGGTGGTTCGAATCCCACTCAAGCCCATGTCCATCCCATCGCCGTTGTGTCCTTGGGCAAGACACTTAACCTACTTGCCTCGTATGCATGTGAATGAATGTTGGTGGTGGTCGGAGATTATTCGTCGTGATTATTCGCCACGCTTCCGTGAGTCTGCCTCAGGGCAGCTCTGGCTGCAATTGTAGCTTACCACCACCGGTATGACTGTGTATGAACGAATAATGGACTCTGTGAAGCGCTCTGGGTGTCATGAAGAGCGCTATATAAATCCAAGTCATTATTATTATTATTATTATTATTATTATTATTATTATTATTATTATTATTATTATTATTATTATTATTATTATTATTATTATTATTATTATTATTATTATTATTATTATTATTATTATCATCCCTCACATATCCATGGGAGGGGGGAGGAGATCTGTCACAATACATACATGCAAGGTACATACTCCTGCCATTGCCCTTGACCAAGACACTGGCATTAGAGCATAGAGCTGGAGTTGGTCCCGGGCACCAGACTATGGACGGCCACTGCTCCTATAGGATGGGTTCAATGCAGAGGACACATTCCTGGTACATGAAAGAGAAAACAAATCTTGGCAAATAAAGAGATTCTTATTCTAATTTAGTAAGTAGTATGTAACCCACCTGAACCAAGTTCACTACCACACTACCAAAGGGTTAACCCTTTCACTGCAACAATACAGAAGGTTAACCCTTTCACTGCCACACGGCAGACGGTTAACCTTTCACTACCACACTACAGACGTTTAACCTTCTGTAGTGTGGTAGTGAAAGGTTAACCTTCTGTAGTGTGGTAGTGAAACGGATAACAACATTTTGCTTAGTGAAATTGTGATGACCTGCTTTTTAAATGTTTATGATTAAAATGTACAGATTAAAGTTAGGAGAATCTGATTGGGATCATCCCTATGTTCCCCGGGTCCTATGTTCCCCGGGTTCTATGTTCCCCGCTTTGATTGATTCATAGATTGAATTTTTTTTATTTTTTTTATTTTTTTAATCTTTTCCCGCTCCTTTTTCCTCCGATTTTCTCCCATCCCAATGTTAGTCGTTATGCCAATTCCCAATCCCCTTCCTGGTCGCTGCGCACTTACCCCCCACAGTCGGTCTGGGAGAGTGGAGGCTATCACGTGCTTCCTCCGACACACGTCCAGCCAATCAACCGCTTCTTTTCACCTGGCAGCACGGACTCTCACTGAGAGGGTGTAACGTGTGGAAGGATCACACTACCCCCCTTAGATCCTATCCGCGCTGAGCAGGCGCCCCGACCGAACTGTAGGAGTCGCTGTTTACAACGACCCGGACCCACCCCGCCAGCTTTCCCACCCTCTAATACTGCCAATTGTATTAGTGTGAACGGCCAGCCAAGCTGGTGACAACGCCGGAGCTGTGAGCTGGATTCGAACAGGCGAATCCAGCGTCTCCGGTGTTGGTGACGAACGCAATCTCCGCTACGCCACCTGACCGCGATTGAGCATTTTATTAATTTTTATTATTTTATTAATTATTAATGTCCGCCTTGTTTCGAACGGTTAAGCTTAGGCCCTCTTTCGAACTGGTTAAGGTTAGAGTTTGGAATCAGGGCTGGTGGTCTAAAATTTTCAATCAATCAATCAATCAAAGCGGGGAACATAGAACCCGGGGAACATAGACATGCTCTCATCTGATTGATGCAGATTACGTACAAATGGGGTATCTGAGTGCATTTACATTTTGTCATTTAGCTGACGCTTTTATCCAAAGCGCCTTACAAGTTCTGTACGACAAGTAAACAGGAAGGGTGCAACTCTTTCAGCTGAGTAACAATGACCATCAAACAGTGCTGAAACTTGGGTGTTGCAGTATTGAGTGCATAGATATAAGACATATTAGTATAGTAGGAGGAGTGCATGGTAGTATAGGACAGTAAGAAGGTTAGTGTTTTATTGTTGTTGTTTTTTTTCATTTCAGATATTGATTGAAGAAGTGTGTTTTTAGTTGACAGCGAAAGATTGGTCAGGATTCGGCTGTCCTAACTGTGGTGGGAAGTTCATTCCACCATTGTGGAGCAAGGACCGAGAATAGGTGGCTTCTCTCTCTGCACTCATGACTGTACTGCTTCCTATGATAACAATCTGATAGTAAAGTATGCTGATGATACCACGGTCATTGGGCGTATAAACTCAAACGACAAGTCATTTTATAGATCAGAGGTACAGAACCTAGTTAGGTGGAGTGAGACCAATAACCTCACCCTGAATGCTTCCAAAACGAAGGAGCTAGTCATCGATTTTAGACATAGCAAGGTATCCCATCTCCCAGTACCATAAATGGCTCAGAGGTGGAGATGGTGAGCAGTTTTAAATTTCTCAGGGTCACTATTTCAAATTACCTGAGCTGGCACTCCAATACCAGAACCATTGTTAAAAAGTCCCAGCAACGTCTTTTCTTTCTCAGGAAACTGAAAGAGTTCACAAATAACAGGGTGATTCTACACAACTTCTATCGCTGTGTGATCGAGAGCGTCCTTACTTCCTCCTGTACAATATGGTTTGGTAACATCACAGACCAGGAGAAGAAATCTCTGAATAGAATTGTGCGTCTTGCACGCAAGACAATCGGGTCTAGCCTGCCAGCTCTAGAAGAGATCTATGGTGCCAGGCTGCTTTCCCGTGCCTCTGGCATTATCAACGACCCCTCTGGTCACCCAGCCGCAGGCCTCTTTGTCCCCCTCCCCTCGGGCAGACGTTACCGCTCTATCACATGCTCTACCTCTCGGTTTACAAAGAGCTTTTTCCCCAGTGCTGTGCGGAGCCTGAATGACTCCAAAGGCTAGTTTTGTATTTTATCCTATTTTGTTTCTGTGTTTTTATTAGTTTTATTAGTCAGGTTTGTGGAAGCGCTGTTTTAACTATGATATGCACTTTTAGGGCATGTTCGATATAAATTTTAGCATTTGTCCTTTTTATACTGTCTGTGTTTTTTACATATTTTTCCTGTACTGTTTACACAGTGTTTGCTCATGTACCCGTATTCCAATGTGGATTCGTCCATACATGGCAATACAAATCTTTGACTTTGACTTGACCCTCCCGGAGCTCGGAGAGGAGTGGGTCTGAGGCGGCCAGAGGATGTAGAGCGGAGGGGTCTTAAGGGTGTGTAGTTAGTTAGAGACCATTGACCGGAGGTAGGCGGGAGCCCTTCCCTTCGCCGCGCGATATGCCAGGTCGAGGACGTTGAAGCAGATTCGTGCGGTGATGGGGAGCCAGTGCAGGTCCCTGAGAAGTGGGGTAACATGGGCTGATTTTGGTAGGTTGGAGATCAAACGGGCAGCTGCGTTCTGTATGAGTTGAAGAGGCTTGGTGGCGGTTAACCTTGTTCCTAGTTTTATCTCCTCCGTGAGATAAAGCCTGGTAAATAACTACTGCCGAAAGTGTATGGGGTAGAATTTCCGGTGTATGTACTTCCCCTGGAAGCTGCCTCCGAATGGACCAAACTTTTCCCGAATCCTGTCGGCAAACAAGCTAGAACGTCCCGGTCATGTAGTAAATTCTTCAGGCTTAGCCGCTGCAGTGGCTTAAACAAGGAAATATTGTGCACAGTGCACTTCAAACGTTTCTATACATTTTCTGTCGAAACAGGAAAGCCTGTAGCCTGTACTTCCTGTACTTCCGTTTACACACTTTAGGAGGCATATCTTTACCAGCCTAGGTGGCGGTGGTCGTCGAGGTGAAACATGACAGTTGATTGGACAAGGAGTTGAGTGGCTTCTTTTGTCAGGAAGGGGCAGATCCTTCTGACATTGCTCAGGAGGAATCTGCAGGTCTTGGTCGTTGCGGCGATGTGAGGAGAGAAGTTCAGCCGATCATCAAGGACTACACCAAGGTAGATGGTTGGTCGTCATCCAGGTGGAGATGTCGGACAGACAGGCCGAGATCCGCTCAGAGACATCTGAGTGCATGAAACAAAAACATATTTTGAAAAGATATACAGTATAAAATCTTATTTTTTTTGTATATTGGTGATTGTTGGCATCACTGTGGTCACTTAGTTTACCCACATTTTATTTCCGCCTCTACCTCACTAGTAGTACAAGGTAGTAGCCACTGTGCTACTACACAAACTACACAAGTACAAGCTAACAGTCAAATGCATTAACAATATACAGTGTTATATCTGATGCATGTACAGTATTAGTATGCATAAGAGTAGGTATGGGATATATAGAGATAGATATAGTATATACAGTGTGTATATAAGCATGGATATGTAGGAATATAAACAGGAATATAGGCAGATATAGATAAATATATATATGGTATATAGAGTATTATTGTACATGGCTATCATACAGTGTTATGTGGGTAGACTATAGGTTGAGGTAGGTAGTTAGGATTACAGTGTAGGGCAGTTGTAGGCAGTGAAGGCACTAGAGAGGTATAAAGTGAGTAGAGGCAACCTCACCCTTTCACTGCCATTACAGCACTAGTCAACATGTCCATGCTTGTCCCCTTGAAGTGTTCTAAATTCTGTTAACCCTTTCACTGCCGCACTACCAAAACGGTTAACCCTTTCCCTGCGACAATTCCCATAAGGTTAACCCTTTCACTGCCACACAACAGCCGGTTAACCCTTTACTATCGCCGTCGGTTGTGTGATAGTAAAGGGTTAACCTTCTGTCGTGTGGCAGTGAAAGGGTTAATAAGCGATATCCATGCTTCCCGACTGACTTGATTTGATTTGAAATCTTTATTTCGAACATGTAAATAAATCAAAATAAAACAAAAACAAATCATTAATAAAAAAAAGTTATACTCAATTTACGTGTTCGAAAAAGAGTAGGAAGAAGTATACACTCATTTAATCCTACCCCTTTTCCACTACTCAACATGAATGTAATCCTTACAAAACAATATATATATATATATATATATATATATATATATATACAAATATATTTAAAAACGTAAAAAAAATATATTATGCAAAACATGAATAAAATAAAATAAAAATGTAAACAACCGCGAATGTCAAATCCCTTCCTCATCCCTGTACCTCATGAAAATAATTTCTTTATAACTCTGTTCTCACTGTGTGTCCTATATGCTTACGGTAAGGTTGGGTGGTCCTGTGACTCCCTTTGGCATCTGTTTCTGTATGAAGCCATTATTGACGATCTCTCACCCTACATCATCTCATTAATGGATTGGAGCTCTGGACCTTATCACACTCACTCTGGTGATTGGCTTTTACACTGAAGGTAGTTTGTACTGAATCATGAAAATCTGCTTTTAGCTTCTGTGTCCCAGAAACATTGAATGTTTTGCAATGCACTTTAAAAAACTCAATTCATTAGTATCTAATGGTCCGTTTAAATCATTAATAGTAAACCACTTCACCGCCGTCTGCAGTTGTTTTTAATGATTCTAAATGTGTCATTGATTGACTTTCTGTCTCTATATTGTTTTCCTTCTTTGTGTTTATTATTACATTTTGTATTCCTCAACGTCATTGTAAATGAGAGCTTGCTCTTGACGATCCTTCAAGATTAATTTGATAGATAGAGCTTCTATCTCAAAAACCTCTGGGGGGCAAGTGTATTTTGGATAGGCCGAAAGGACTCATGTTTGCCACAAATGAGACGAGGCTTCTTAAAACGGCGGACTATCCCTTTAATGCCCGGTGTGCAGTATATAGGGACACCTGTGGTGACCGGTCTGCCCACATCGCCTCACTCTGCTGACCGTGCCAGTGTTATTTTCACTGGTTAATTAAAAACCCAGGCTGGAATGGTGTGTCTGAACCTTCGCTACCACGACAGACAGTGAAGGAAGAGCTAGACACCTTTTAACATCTGTTTTGTAACGCATAGCGAAAAGGGCCTGTGCCTTTAGCGAAGAGTCAACTGGATCTGAAAGTTGCAGACGTTATTTTCCATCAGCAAGTCCAACCCTTCAATAGGGATCCAAAAGCCCAGTGGGTGATTGGCGGCTGGAGGAGCCTACCACCTGTCACTGCTGTTGCAGTTGACCAGGAGGAGTCTGCTTGTGTCAAATATACATGTAGAAGTAGTATTCCTATGTTAACCCTTTCACTACCACACTACCCTCCGGGAGGAGAATGAGGAGCCTCCGAGCCAGGACCAGCAGTCAGTCAGACAGCTTCATACACCAGGCTGTCAGGAAGCTGAACTCTCTCCCAGCTCTCCCCCCTCTCTTACCCTGCCACCACAGAACCTGGACTAAGAACACGTACCCCCCCCCCCCCCCCCACTGACACACACACACACACACACACATACACACACCCAGCCCCCCCCCCCCTCTCTTACCTGCCCCCACAGAATCTGGACTAAACCCCCCCCCCCACTGACACACACACACACACAGACACAGACACATACTGCCACTTTACAAACTCACTGCCACTTTACTTACTGCCATTATTTAGTTTTATTTATTTAATTTACATCATATTAGTTTACTGCCATATCCATCATCTCACTGCCACTTTACTGCCATTATTGCATTATTGTATTTTACTGCCATTATTTATTATTCATACTTACTATGTACCACTGCTGCTAGAAGTTTTGCACTAAGTTCTCGTTTACCTCTACATTTCACTCATACATTAACTTTTTTAGCTACCGTCTACACATTGTATATGGTCCTGTATACTGTCCATATGTTACTTTATGTTTGAGAGTTACAACCTCCCTTCTCTTTACTGTACCTTTCTAGAATCACTCTATGTATTAATGAGTTACAACCTCCCTTCTCTTTACTGTACCTTTCTAGAATCACTCTTTTGTATTAATGAGTTACAACCTCCCTCCTCTTTACTGTACCTTTCTAGAATCACTCTATGTATTAATGAGAGTTACAACCTCCCTCCTCTAGAATCACTCTATGTATTAATGAGTTACAACCCCCCTCCTCTTTACTGTACCTTTCTAGAATCACTCTATGTATTAATGAGAGTTACAACCTCCCTCCTCTAGAATCACTCTATGTATTAATGAGTTACAACCTCCCTCCTCTTTACTGTACCTTTCTAGAATCACTCTATGTATTAATGAGAGTTACAACCTCCCTCCTCTAGAATCACTCTATGTATTAATGAGTTACAACCTCCCGTCCTCTTTACTGTACCTTTCTAGAATCACTCTATGTATTAATGAGTTACAACCTCCCTCCTCTTTACTGTACCTTTCTAGAATAGCTCTTTTGTTATTCTTTTTGACCTGTATGATGTTTTTGCACTGTTTAATTTCATCATCCAATCCATGATTCCAGAGAGTTACCCACACTGACAGAGATACACATGCTTATCTGACCTCCTCCACCCCTCCACCCCCACTGGAGCTGCTCCACCCCCCCTGGAAGCTGCTATCCTCATCAGACACGGATGTGGTCTCCATCCCCCACACCCACTTATAAACTTTTGGGGACAGAGCCCTTAGCGTGCCCCCCCCCCCCCCCCCCCCTGGAACTATCTCTTCTGGCCTCTAGTCATCTCCTTGTCCTTTATTGTTATTATTATTTATTCTGCTTATGTTTTATTTATCTTTTTGATGCTTTGTTCATGAAAGACACTGTATAAATCCAAGCTATTATTATTATTATTGCCCTTTTGTCCTCATTTGTGGTGCTGAATTTCCCTCTGGATCAATAAAGTACTTCTATTCTATTCATGTTGGAAGCAACTGTGGTTGCTAAACAACATTTCATATATCAACAAAACATTTATAAACTGTTGTTTGATAACTGGATCTTGTAAACAAGTCGCAGTGTAATAGTAATATCATGCTTTTCCAGTGTTTTACCTACTCTACCACTGCACAGAAATGAGTCATTCTCTTTTGAGAGTGATTGCAGGCAGCCATGTCGGAAGATAGAGAACTACATAAACACCATTCCATTTCCTCCGGGTTTTGGAACAGGGAAGAACAGCAATAATACATTCTACAGTAGTGTGCCAGACATTTCTGACATGTTTGGTTGGGAAATTGCTAGGTGCATTTCAGCAAGATAAAAAAAAACATAGTAGGCTATGTTTGTGACTGTTATTACACCAAGATAAACCTGGGTGTTTTAGTGAGGACTGAGGAGTCAAGGTCAGATACTCGTTGGTTTTCTAGTCTGGCAATGTTGATCAGAATAGGCCTGTTACATTTCAATTCAATCTTTCTTTCTGTATTTTACATAGCAAGATGAGTATGGCTATAAATAAACAGCCAGGCGTTTTGGCTCTGCTGCCGTCTTCATTGTCTGTGGAATATACAGCCTCAAAGCAGTAGAGCCGAAACGTTTAGCTCTTTATTTGAGATGCTTCCAGCTGCAGCCGTTCAGACCAGCGCTTACAAGCCCCGCACATACAAGCACCGCACATAGCAACCCCTCGCTTCCATTGGCTGATTTTGGTGACGTGATTTGGGTCCCACCCAATGGCTGAGGTTCTGCAGACGCCTCTCTGATTGGTTGGGCTCCATTTCTGCAGCCCCCTCTTTGATTGGTTGAGCGAAGCCCCTCTCTGATTGGTTTAGCTCGCCATGCGGTAAAATGCGGATGTAATGTTATCATCTCAAGAAGATACAAATAAATATACTACCAGATTCGCGTTTATAACGTTATTTCGCGTGACTTCGCGGTTTATTCATAACGTTATGCACATTTCACAACACAGCCAGCTGTCAGAAACTGTACATTGTAACGTTATATGTTTATTCACGTAACGTTATTTCGCGTGACGCGTTCAACTTGTTTACACTCCCCACTTACTGAAACTGTACCATGACGCACTCCCCACTTAACCCAGTTAATGCCTTAACTAGACAGTTAACAATATAACATTTAGATTAATTAACCCAGTTAATGCCTTAACTAGACAGTTAACAATATAACATTTAGATTAACACAGTTAATGCCTAACTAGACAGTTAACAATATAACGTTAGGTTATGACTATAACCAAGTTCTGTTAGTTAGGGGCGATGCTTGGCATCGCTACTGCACTATCTCGCGTACGTGCACGCGTACTGAATAAACCACAAATGTACCTCTAATACCAGTATTAGTCTGACCACACCCCTCATCAGCTTACCTTCATAAGCAGGTGTGTGGTCACCTGCTCTCCTCCTTCCCAAGCTTTCACCACAAGGTGAGGACAAGGGCTGCAGCGGCCGTCCGATGCCAAGCATCGCCCCTAACTAACAGAACTTGGTTATAGTCATAACCTAACGTTCTGTATCGTTAGTGGCTTAGCTTGGCATCGCTACTGCACAAGGGAGGCCAAGCGGAGCCACTTGGCTGACAAATACACCCCGCTGACAGCCCCCCAAAACCATCAGAACAGGGAGGGCCGAGCCCCCCCGACCCCCCCTAATGGAGGGTAGCCCCCCTATTAGGGACGTCACGGGAGGGCGACGGACCCGACCGTGCGAAGAGGCACTCAAGCAACTCAACGCACAGGGTGAGCAGACCGTGGCTCGACCCCACGACTACACACACGCACAACCCGCATGCCACCCGGGAACGAACGGAGGAACAACCTCGTTACTGCCCCCAGAATCACGGGGTCAAGGGCAAACCCAACCCCGTGGCAAGGCCGTAGCAGCGGAGCACGAAGGAAGACCCAGACCCACCAAAAGGACTGGACTCCCTAGAATGGGGGCCCGGAGAAGTCCATGATGCCAGCATCAAGACCCCACCAGGTGGGCACGTAGTGCCCCGCCCCCCACATCGCCAGCGTATTCGGACAAAGGCCCCTCAGTTACTGCACCTGGTATTCCCAGGCGGAACCAACCAGGCCAGAACCTGCCCAGCTTCCGAGATCGGACGAGATCGGGCGTGTTCAGGTCGGTATGGCCGTAAGCCGAGCGGGTCCCGTCCCCCCAATAGCACACCGCCTGGCACACTGACCCTGCAGAATAGGCAGTCAGCATGGCCGTAAGCACACAAAAAGGTTAACCAACGGAAGCAGGCAGCGCACCGGGGAAAAACCAGGCAACAGGCTGTTAACCCTAGCCTGGAGACTGCGGACGAGACAGGCGCCAGAGGGGACAGCTGAACACAGCCGCCCCGGCGGAAGGAGCGTAAGCTGGCGGTGTTGCATGACCAAGCCTCCATTTAACAACCCCCACCCAGAGGGGTCGAGGCAGAGAAGGCTGACACGATTGGCAGACGTCATGAACGTGCAGGGGCACCCTCAAACGGTGAACCCGGGAGTTGACACTGCTCCAACACACCAGGGAATCAACCACCTCGGTGTTACCCAATGCGGTGGTTGTTCCTATAACCCCTCAAGAAAAAACTCCAAAACACACCTGCGGGTATACACCGGCTATACCGCAGTACAAGTGTTTCAGTTTCCAAAAAGGGTTAACCCAGGCCTACGGGTCGCAAACATCACTTCGGACCGGGCCTGGCGGTACGGGAAGCACAGGGTCACCAGAGGAGGTCAAAAAACCACCCCCACAGGCCCCTCTTCGCCATGCGTGAGAGAGGAGCGAAAAATAATGGAGAACCAGCCCCTAAGCACACCGTACCTGGTATTCCCCGGCGGTCTCCCAACCAAGTACTAACCAGGACCAACCTGTGTAGCGGCCGAGATCCGACGAGATCGAGCGCGTACAGAATGGCATGGCTGTAAGCCATGACGACAGTGCTGAGTAAAAACATACCCAACCAGGGTCTCCATAGCGCTTAACCCTGTGACACCCAGACCGACCTGGCATTTTTCCCCCTGAAAAAAGCCCAAGTCCCTCAGGGTACCAGAACAGCAGATCTGCATCCCCGGCGGACAACGGGTTCAACTGATCTGGACCAGCGTGACCAGAACCAGTCCCGTGCCCTAACCACGCCGACATGCCTACTCCAGGAGAAGGGCAGATATGCGTGTTGATCTTAACATGAAAAGAAGGCGCCACCCAGACGTTCGGACGAACCGCGCCTGGTGGCCCACCCCAAGGGCGTGAGACCCCACTACATATGTTCAGATCCATCCCGTCATCATCCCCCAGACATGAACGAGAATCCGTCGACAACCCACCCAGGTCATGGGATGTGGTCGCCGGAAGAGGAAAAACCCCCATCTCAGTTGCTTTATAAAAACGCTGTTTCAACCACAAGCAACCAAGGCGTGCCAGTCAATCGCCTGTTTACAGCGAGCTAGCACTATACGTGCGTCGGGACACACCCCCATCAATGAACAGGCTATTTAGACCCGTCATTGAATCCCCAAGGCGCCCAGGGGAACGACAAGAGGGGTGTGACACTCCCTAACTCCAACACTTCTGGAATAGAAAGAAGGAAGCATCAACAGTATGTATCCCAGTCTACACAGCCGGGGTAAAAAATGTTCACATTTTTACATCCCACCACCCTCCCATAGGAAAGAGACGGGGATCCCCAGAGAGACTTCCCACGCGAGCTGTACAGATTGAAAAGAATATATTGCACCTTGAGCCATGTAAAAAAACTGGTTTTAGGGCCTCCGGGGAAGAGGCACCGAACCCATACACACTCAATAAACGAATTGAATCGAATATACATACAATAGAAAAGGACCCTTCTAGAGGGTCCACTCACTTTGACAATCTGAGGAGGAAGGCTCTGTACTCTGATGGAGGCTTCCTCACATGGAAGAAGGAGTCCGAACTCACAGAAGGCCTGAGTAGGCGCTTGGTGAGGAGGAGCCCTGACCACCCCCCCTGAAAACAGATCCATCACATGGACCTGAACAGCACACGGAAGTCCTACCAACAGAGACGCGCACGGTGACGTACTCTATGGCGGGGGAATTCCTGCGGTGCACACGCCCAATATACCAGGCCGTGGGACCAGGAACTCCCTCCCCCCCCCCCCCCCCCCCCCCGTAACGTGCCGAACCGCCACGTGACGGGAACCTTGAAGGACAGGGGGTGTACCCCTGACCGACAGAACAATGGGGAGAGGAAAGGTTACCAGTTCACCCCTTTACGACCCCACACCCATGATACGACGTAACGACAAAAAGAGAATATGACACAGTCATAGTCAGCTCTATGAAGCGTTTCACAGCTCCACACAGCGCACGAGCTAACCTGCCATCTGATTTTTACTAAGGAAAAACACAGAATAGAGAGGGCTCTAAGAACCCCGGTCCAACATACACATGTGCTTCTGTGGCCAGTACAACCCAGTTGTAGGTCACATGACACACACAACCCATCATCACCTACAAAAAATGGCAAAAACACTCAACAGAGGAACGCCGTTTTTTTCACAATGAGAGAATACATCATTCTTGATTAGTATCGACCACAGGCCTTGCTAAGCACACATGACAGCAACCAAACCAATTTCCCTTTAGGAAATAAGTTTCTCCAGCAGATTTAGCACAACCTCAGCAATCAAGCTGAGAGTTACATCGTATCCCTACCACACAAAAGACACAATCAATGCACAACATGTCTGATAGGAGGTGATAAAGTCCCCAGGGAACCGGGGGGGGAAACACAATCCTCCTATTTTACCCTCAATACGGCCAGTTAAAACAGGAAAACCTGTTAATGTGTGAACTCACTGTTCATTGTCATTACAGTCTGAGAAAGAACATTCTTTTACTCACTCGTCACCAAGCATAGCTTCATAGGTTAGTTGCCTTAGTAGTGAGTACACGGTACACATAAACACCATGATGTTTCTCACACAACAACCAGATCAATACATCACGATCTGCACGGAGAAGCTAACTGCCAGTGACAAAAACAGCTCACACACAACCCGCAACGTAACCCAAATGCATTGCAACAACACACGTTTTGGGAAAAAACACCGTTATTCACAATACATTTAGCAAGGTAAAACCAGAAGACGTGTTATGAGGTCTGGCCAACCCCGTACCTACCTGGAACGCAGATCAGCGAAGTGCAGTCACAAGACACCGTAGAACACAGCCGTCCTGTGTTGTTCGATCCGGGCAGCGTCGCCGCTCCACCAGTCGCTACAGTCCTCTTTGTTGACGCAATCCCCGTCTAGGCTCAGGCAGGGTCGACGAACATCCCCTGTCAAGGATGACGTCGTGGTCAAGAGTGTAAAACATGTTAAAATCAAAGCACGTTCAACAGAATAGCATCAAGCTAACGGCTGCTCCAACCGTTCGGGTGCTATTGCTTCCGCTCGCGAGACGCCGATCTAACGACGCACGCGATCAGGAGCGAGCTCCCGGCGGCGCGCGAGAAGCCAAGCTACCCCGCGCCAGGCCACCGACCGGCTAACCGTAAGCTATGAACATGTAAACAATGACATAACACTCACCCAGACAGGCCGCCGTTCTGAACCCTCCTCACTTTTTAAGAGAAAAGAGAAAACAAGACGTCAACACCGCTTCACAACGGTGACATTACCACGTCCGGCGGAATCAGCACAGTACCAACTGGCCTGTATAGCTGACTTTGAACATGAATCTGCCGCTATCGCACATTACATGCACATATCCCCTCGTGAAGGAATACTCTCATTTGGATATGAAAGATGGGGTCTTAACACGGTGACAGAGAGAATCCACTCGTCCAGAACACACAGGGATCACCAGTGTCAATGGTCGCGGCCCACTAGTTAAAACTATAATGGTCGCCAGACCAAGGCCTTCTGTCGCCTAGACGGCTAAACAAAGGACCCTAGCCTGGGGCCGGTTTCCATAAACTTTGTCAAGTAGCCCCCATAGCACTAACAGACAAGTGGAGCCCGCCAGCAAACACTACTCACCCAACCTGGAACGCACCGCTCCTCACAACAGCGGCATGTCCGACAGTTCAGCTGTGGCCTGACAGGTTTCACCCCAACAAACACAGCAAGGAACTGCAGTTGAGAAGCATGCAGCGGCGTGCTCCCAATACGAAAACCGGTGGAGGGTTTGTAGAATGATCATCATCTTCTAGACACTCCAGTACGAAGACAATATCGCCGTATTTTCTCGAAAATAGTGAGAGAGAAAATAAAGATATGATGTCAACGTATCCTTGTTTCCCAAGCTGTTCCTAATCCAATTTCTTCCATCATGGTGTCAAGTGTGGGGATCTACCGAGGCACCTCTTCCTTGTGGTGAAAGCGAGAAGGAGGAGAGCAGGTGACCACACACCTGCTTATGAAGGTAAGCTGATGAGGGGTGTGGTCAGACTAATACTGGTATTAGAGGTACATTTGTGGTTTATTCAGTACGCGTGCACGTACGCGAGATAGTGCAGTAGCGATGCCAAGCTAAGCCACTAACGATACAGAACATTTAGATAGAGAGGCTGGTGGTCAAGTCAAGAGTTTTATTTGTCACAAGTTGTTTATTTGCATACACGTTTATGGGACAGTTTTCTACACCTGACTGAACGGTCTGGGGACAAATGATTAAGGTGGGGTTACAATGATATCAAGGATGAATATGAAAAAGGGGATCTGATCTGATGGTACTTGTACTTTATAATGTGTTATATATGTATGTACATGGATTTTATGTCCGGATGGTATATCTATGGAATGGTCACTGTCTCTATCACACTCTCATATGCGCATGTTTAGCCGCATACAAGTATCTAGGATACACATATTCGTATGTGTACATAATAGGTTTACACACACTCATATGCACAAGGCTAAGTTATACATGTCAGGGGCACACATACATGCACATACTCACTTATAGGAAATAGGCATACACACACCTACATATACACATAGTTGAGGTATAGGCTCTCACTGACACATATGGGGGATATACATGTACATAGGAGACACACACATACGTAGCTGAGACGCACATATATATGCACACCTGAGATATACACTCACATAGGGGGCGGAGGCACACATGGATACGAGACACACACAAGAGATAGGAGTACAGTCGCATACCTGGAAGATGCACACACACACACATGTGAGGCATGTACACATGCTTACGTGATACACGTACCCACATACATATGTTGGAGACACACATGCATGCATGCTATCATGCACACCTACATGTGTCTGGGACGCTTTCTCTCACATGCAATATGGAGAAGGGTGGCATCCCGATAGAGGTTTACATGCAAAGTATATATATCAGGGATGTATACGCACAATGTATAGTATAGTATTTTTCTTTTTTTCGTAAGTCTTTTTTATTTTCCATGTCAGTTGTTAATGTATTTGTATGAGTCCTTTACATGTTTTGTATGTTCTTACAAAAAAGAAAAAGGCAAATCTTGGAAGTTGCATATGGTGATGTGGAAAGAGATGTTTTGAATATTGGAGAGATTTGTGCAAAAAATATCAAAAAAAAAAAAAAAAATGAAATGCGGGTGGTCGTGCCCGCAAAGATGTGCATAATACAATAGTAATAACATATAATAGAATCCAATAGAACGACATTGTGCAATAAAACAAGTAAACAGAGTAGGGCATATCGGTATATGTACATAAGTTATTTACAGAGCATGGTAGGACATGCTAGGTCCTGTGGTAGTGCAATATTAGCTACGGATGAGGCACTGGGTCTTTATGTACATGCTATATTGGTGGTCAATGTCACTTCGGATTGCTACGACACATCTCTACTGCTTGTGACAGGCTGTGGTGCGTTCCAGACTTTACTCCTGTTGGGAAACTATAGCGATGGTCTGTGCTCACCACACTTTTCTTCGGCCTCCCCGCAGCGAGCCGTCGTCGACCCCCGAGCTTCATTTTACGACGGGCAACAGAGGTGGGTTGAGCCGCTATACTTGGCCCAGCACGGTTAGCGACTCGCCTGAGTGCGTGTGCACGTTTTGATGCATGGCTGATACCAGAGCGGCCGAAGGTGTGTAGCGCTGACAGCAGCTTGGAGGGATTCCCCTTCAGCTGATTGAAGGTCTTTATCATGGCTTTATCATCACCACCCTCTGTAGAGCCTCTTGCTCTGCCTTTGTGCAGCTGGATAACCACACAGACTTCACACAGACTGTCTGTACAATACTGCTGTAGGCCTATAATACTTATGTAAATAAGTAAGGCAATTGAAATATATCTGCAGTACAGCTCAATACACACAATTGTTAAGGGGATGCAGACCAGAGAAAGACTTCCGTCTTGTTTACATCAGGGTCCCCCATTTTCAATTCATCATAAATGTACAGTTCCCTCCCCCTTGTATATATTTACTGTATGTCACAAATGTAACAGTACTGCATGGTCTGCATCCCCTTAACAATTGTGTGTATTGAGCTGTACTGCATTCTGCAATCTGTTAATAAAGTTTTCAATCAATCAATCAATAAATCAATCAATCAATCAATCGGTCACTGTACCCATTCTGCAATCTGTTAATAAAGTTTTCAATCAATCAATCAATCAATCAATCGGTCAGGTCACGTGTACCCATTCTACAATCTGTTAATAAAGTTTTCAATCAATCAATCAGGGCCTGTGGTCACGTGTACCCATTCGGCAATCTGTTAATAAAGTTTTCAATCAATCAATCAATCTGTTAATAAAGTTTTCAATCAATCAATCAATGAATCAATCAATCAATCAATCAATGAATCAATCAATCAATCCCGCAGTGCAACGTGACCCAAATCATACGGCAATCTGTTAATAAAGTTTTCAATCAATCAATCAATCAATCCCGCAGTGCAACGTGCAACGTGACCCAAAATCACGTGACCAAAATCAGCCAATGGAAGCGAGGGGTTGCTATGTGCGGGCTTGTATGTGCGGGGCTTGTAAGCGCTGGTCTGAACGGCTGCAGCTGGGTACTATTGCTTTATTTAGACTAAACAGAAACTTTAGCAAAGGGGTTTTACTCTGCGACCAGTTCTCAGCGCCTTTTACTCAATATTCCCCGAATCTCGCGGGAACACAAGCAAGTCGCGTAGACAGGAAGAAAAGCGAGTCCCGGGGAACACGTGACGAAACCAGTCAAAGGTAAACAAACATGCAGATGGACCTCAGAAAATGACAACTCGGTGCCCTTGTTTGTGCATTCATTTGCACCGATAATCCCATAATAACTCAAGAGGCCAAAACGCAGTCGCAGCGTGTGGACGAAGACGTGGCTGGAGAGACGAAAGCCACCGCGGGGACGTGATGTAAACAAGACAAAAGTCTTTCTCTGGTCTGCATCCCCTTAACAATTGTGTGTATTGAGCCGTACTGTATTGTACCCATTCTGCAATCTGTTAAATAAAGTTTTCATTCATTCATTCATTCATTCATTCATTCATTCATTCATTCATTCATTCATTCATTCACGTTGTAATGTCACTCCTCTAAGAGAGTTGGAGGTGAGTTTGAAATTGCTTGAATTTGATTGATTGTTTGAAAACTTTATTTGACAGATTGCAGAATGGGTACAGTACAGTACAGCTAAATACACACAATTGTTAAGGGGATGCAGACCAGAGAAAGACTTTCGTCTTGTTTACATCAGGGTCCCCCATTTTCAATTCATCCGGACATATATGACATATGTAGCCGGTGTGATCTTGTCTGCGTTGTGTTTAGTCGATTCGACCCCTGTTAAGGGATCGCCCTGAGTGGGAGTTGAACCCCGGACGCCCGCATCGCGGGCGGCATCACAGACCACTAAGCAAGAGCTTCCGGGTCTGGATGCCTCTGGGGAGTGAGTTTACTTGCAGTACCGCTTACCATCCACAGCCACGTCACTACTTGTACCCGTGACTGTGGATATACTGCGGTACCTCCGTTACACTCACCCCCCTAAACTCACTCCACCCAGGGCATCCGGGTCACGGCACCACATGTAGCCGGTGTGATCTTGTCTGCGTTGTGTTTAGTCGATTCGACCCCTGTTAAGGGATCGCCCTGAGTGGGAGTTGAACCCCGGACGCCCGCATCGCGGGCGGCATCACAGACCACTAAGCAAGAAGTGAATTCACTTCTTGCTTCCGGGTCTGGATGCCTCTGGGGAGTGAGTTTACTTGCAGTACCGCTTACCATCCACAGCCACGTCACTACTTGTACCCGTGACTGTGGATATACTGCGGTACCTCCGTTACACATACATAACATACAGATATACAGTACTGCTACATCTATACATTTATGACATACCAGATTTACAAATACAGTACTGTTTGTGATACAAAAAGTGTCTAAAAAAGAGAGTATATACATACTGTACATTGGAGGAGGTGGGGTGGGGGGCTAGGTTGGGTAGGTGGGCTAACTACATTGGAGGGGGTTGGGTTAGGACATTTACAGGGGCCAGTTTCGAATTGCAGTCTCCCGTAGGTGCTCTTTGAGAGTGGTTTTGAAAGTGTGTGATGCGTGCATGCTAATACTGTAGCAAGTTTTCATACTTTTTGTCCCAGGGATCCCCCCCACCTGAGAAGATCTTTTTAAAGATGTGATATAGCACATCGATAATTCCATAACTGGGGTGGAGGGGTGAACAGTGATCTTATACGTTCTCTCGTTGTACTAACTTCTAATAAAGTAAATACAAACCATTCCCCCGTTTGCTGGGCACGCTTTGGGAATGAGAACCACTGGAATAGGCTATACTGTGGGCTGAGCACACTCACCTGCTTTATTTCCTAGCTACATGACTACTGTCTCTTGTTTAATATTCCATTCTTGTTTGTTTTCTTATTGGAGTGGGCATGTCTCAGATTCAGATTCAATTATTGTCAGTTTTTTAACGTTCAGAAAAACACGAGATGCTTGTTTTTCCCGGCTCCTCAACCGTAGTAGATTTGTAAACATAATACACAACGTATACTCTACATATACAAACTATAACTATAAACGAAATAAGCTTGTAAATAAACTATAAATGAAACTATAAACTAGACATAATACACAATGTATATTCTATCTACAAACTGTACAATACAAGGTATCTGTTAGCAGCAGTGTGTGTAATACCGGTAAGTGTGATTTGCGTGGTGTGAAGTCTCTAAGGTGCTTTTGTGTGTATGCTTGTGTGGTAATTCAGAGTCGATCCATCAGTAGTCTGTTTGCCCGGTGGAAGTAGCTGTTCACACACTGGCTGGGGGCGATATGGCCAAAAATGATATCACGGTAACGATATCGATAACGATATATCACTCGATATCGCTAAGTATTAAAAAATATATATATTTGCAGCAATTCTTTGTCGTTGCCGCCATCTTTAGTGTTACATCCCCTCACACTCCAGTTCTCAGGCTGCAGCTGGTTTGAAAGCGAAAGTAAACAAGCTTCTCTGCTGGCTGTGGCTCCAGGGGAGTTGAACAGTTCTGGCTCTGCTAGTTTCTTTTCTATCTTTTGGCGCTTTTTTGGTGGACCGTGACTCATGACTGGAGACTAGCTCTGCTAGCTAGGGCTGTACCGAATGACATTTTTTAACATTCGAAGCTTCGATTGAAGTATTTTTTAACTGAATCCTCAATTTGAATAAAGTGATTAATCTGATTGAATTAGTATTTTTCTTTTATTAAATCAACTTTCTTTAAGTCAAAGTCAAAGATTTGTATTGCCATGTATGGACGAATCCACATTGGAATACAGGTACATGAGCAAAACACTGTGTAAACAGTACAGGAAAAATATGTAAAAACACAAACAGTATAAAAGGACAAATGCTAAAATTGATATCGAACATCCCCTAAAAGTGCATATCATAGTTAAAACAGCACTTTCACAAACCAGACTAATAAAAATAAGACTAATAAAAACACAAAAACAAAATAGGATAACAAACAAAAACTAGCCTTTGGAGTCATTCAGGCTCTGCACAGCACTGGGGGAAAAGCTCTTTGTAAACCGAGAGGTAGAGCATGTGATAGAGCGGTAACGTCTGCCCGAGGGGAGGGGGACAAAGAGGCCTGCGGCTGGGTGACCAGAGGGGTCGTTGATAATGCCAGAGGCACGGGAAAGCAGCCTGGCACCATAGATCTCTTCTAGAGCTGGCAGGCTAGACCCGATTGTCTTGCGTGCAAGACGCACAATTCTATTCAGAGATTTCTTCTCCTGGTCTGTGATGTTACCAAACCATATTGTACAGGAGGAAGTAAGAACGCTCTCGATCACACAGCGATAGAAGTTGTGTAGAATCACCCTGTTATAACTTATTTGTGAACTTATTTCAGTTTCCTGAGAAAGAAAAGACGTTGCTGGGACTTTTTAACAATGGTTCTGGTATTGGAGTGCCAGCTCAGGTCATTTGAAATAGTGACCCCAAGAAATGTAAAACTGCTCACCATCTCCACCTCTGAGCCATTTATGGTAATGGGGAGATGGGATACCTTGCTATGTCTAAAATCGATGACTAGCTCCTTCGTTTTGGAAGCATTCAGGGTGAGGTTATTGGTCTCACTCCACCTAACTAGGTTCTGTACCTCTGACCTGTAAAATGACTCGTCGTTTGAGTTTATACGCCCAATGACCGTGGTATCATCAGCATACTTTACTATCAGATTGTTATCATAGGAAGCAGTACAATCATGAGTGCAGAGAGAACAGTAAAGGGCTGAAAATGCAGCCTTGTGGAGAACCAGTACTTAAAACAAGTTCATCAGACATATTGTTTCCAATCCTGACTCTTTGAGGTCTCGAGATTAAAAAGCTAAGAATCCATTCACAGATAGCGTTGCATAGACCCAGACACTGACGTTTGTGGATCAGATTAGATGGAATAAGCGTATTAAAAGCAGAGCTATAATCGATGAGTTTTTCTTATCTAAGTGTTCATACACAGGATTAAGAGCTAAGGAAATAGCATCATCTACTGATCTATTTTTCTTGTAGGCGAACTGCCAGGGATCAAGACAGGTAGGAATCTGACCTTTTATATAATTCAGCACTAGCCACTCTAAACATTTCATTAAAACTGAGGTTAGGGCAATAGGTCTGTAATCATTAAGACAAGTCAACATAAATAATCCAATAATGGCACGGTTGGTATGAAAGTGATGGTGACGTCTTATAGTATAATATTATAATATTAGTGTAGCCTAATCTTTAACTGCAACTGTGAAGAAAACCCCCATTGGTTTAAACAGATTGAATAGACAAAAAATATATATATATTTATTTTTATTAAAAATAAAAAATTCGAATGGTGATTTAGAATTCGAATGTCAACATTATGATCTAAGCTTCGAAGCATTCGGTACAGCCCTACTGCTAGCACACATAGCCTACTGTGTACAGACGGTATCTCAATTTGGTCAGTATTGTCACTTGGACAAGCAAAGCCATTACTTTAAGTTGCAGGCAAGAAAGACAAGTCTGTCCACTGTCTCTGGTTTTAAAACTGCCCTGTTGCAGGTCACAAAAAAAAAAAAAAAAAAAAATTCCCCCGATATTGATTAAAATATATCACGATAATTATCGTTATCGTTTTATCGCCTAGCCCACTCCCATGCAATTTTATCTTGCCCCTTCCCCCTTGTATCTGTTCTTGTGTTCTTCTGTCCCCTGTGCCACATTGTCCTTTGTGCTCCATTATCCTGTAGGTTGCTTCATTGTACTTTAGTAACCCCATGTCTAGTGTCCCGCTATTGTCCTATGTCCTATCATGTGCTATATTGTATTGTGCTACTCTATCCGTGTGTTGGCTTACTGTTGTCTTATTGTCTGATTGTACTGTCTTGTCCTGCTGTGCCTTTTTGTATTATGCATTTTTTTTTATGCTTTTGACTGTACAGCACTTTGGTTGGCTCTTGAGTGTTTAAACGTGCTTTATATAAATAAATGACTTGACTTGACCTGACTTCAGGCCAATGGCTACAGCTTACTGTTGGTCACCTAATGAGAGACAAGGAATATTCCTTCATTTTTGTCACAATGTGTTGTTGTGTTGACACTGTAGATCGGTTCAGCGCCATGCAGTTCGTGATGACCTCCGGAGAGTTTGAGATCTCCTCCTCGGGAGAGTCAGACCCCTGATCACTAACCCTTTCACTGCCACACTACCAAAACGGTTAACCCTTTCACTGTGACAATACACAGAAGGTTAACCCTGTTCACTGCCACACAACAGCCGGTTAACCCTTTCACTGCCACACGACAGAAGGTTAACCCTTTACTATCACACAACCGTCGGTCGCCGTCTCGCACCTTGCACCTTCTCGCACCTTGTTGCCCATATGCACATGTCCAGAGTTAATTATATTGTTATATTGTTTACACTGCCTTTTTATTCTATTTTTTATTTTTACTTCTCCACTGTACTATAATTCTGTGACCTGTACCATGTATTCTACTACATGTACCTCCCCTCCCCCATGCTGCTATGATGCCTGAATTTCCCCAAGGGGATCAATAAAGGAATATCTTATCGTATCTTATTACAGCATGGTAGACACTAGGCGAGCTCGGTTCAGCAACATCATTGGGATGAGACAGACACAAGACATAACAACTAGCAAGTGCTTGAGTGCAGTTACATTATGTAGGGGTTGGTGAGAAATTCTTATGGAGAGTCCTTATTGTAGTCTGTGGGGAAGACACTTTAAACCAGATGGACAGTGTCCTCTGGCGCCCCCCAGAGGGCATCAGCTGTAAAAGGCAGTAAACAGGGTGGGAGGAGTGAATGAATGGATGAATGAAAACTTTATTTAACAGATTGCAGAATGGGTACAATACAGTACGGCTCAACACACACAATTGTTAAGGGGATGCAGACCAGAGAAAGACGTTTGTCTTGTTTACATCAGGGTCCCCCATTTTCAATTCATAGTGAGTCAGAAGTTGCAACCTGTAATTCTTTTCTCATTCATCTTCAATCTTTATTAATCATGTTTCCCATCTTCTACAGGTGAACCATACAAGTGCCTGAGTTTCCAGTACAGGATTGGAGCGAACACTGTGTCCACCGTCGTCGTAGAGACGTGTGAAGCCCTGCACCAAGTCCTAAAGGATGAGTTTCTGCGGGTGAGTCTGTCGTTGTCTAACACAGGGTCCCTAGGGGGCTTAAAAAGTCTTAAATTTAAAGGGGCTATAGATGACATTCAGCCACTAGATGTCCCACTAGATGTCGCACTAGACCACCAGCCTGTCATTTATCCAATCGGACGCATTCCACATGGAGAAATGTAGGAACATGTAAACAGCAACATTCATTTTGGACCCGCCAACGTTTTCTTTATGAAATATTCATTAATATTTCATATATATCATATTTCATATATATATTAATATTGCAAGGGTGGCGCACCACGTAACTGCGCTGCAGTGCAACGCGGCCGTCCAGGGTTTGACTCCCGGACCCGGCGACCTTTGCCGAATGTCTTCCTCCGTCTATCTCCCATTCTTCCTCTCTCTCTCTCTCTCTACCGGACTGCCCGGTAGCAAAAAAAACAATAAAAATCTACAAAAACATATATATATATATATACATATATATTTTTTTGATTAATGATTTTATAATTAAAAAAAACTCTTGGCGGGAGCAATCACCTATCAGACAATTATACAAAAAGCTTTCACTGCAAAGAAACCTCTATACCACTCTCCATGCTGCACTGCACTTATCTGACGCCCACTCGTCCTTTATTTATTTATTTTAATCGTTCCATCTTCAGACGCCGCAGACGGAGCCGGAGTGGCGCGCCGTGGCCGAGGAGCACTGGGAGCGCTGGACGGCAGGAACATACTCACCCAGCCGCCGGGGTACGGGACGACGTCACGGAAAGGAGCGTCTTCCTTCCGGATGATGGCCGCCGTAGATGCCAACTACCGGTTCCTGTACGTCAGCATGGACGCCGAGGACGGGGCTTCCGGCGATTTGGACGCCGATTTCTTTGCCCAGTCGGACCTCAGGCGGCCGCTCAAGCGCGGCCTCTTGCGCCTCCCTCCCCCTGAGCCGCTGCCCGGCTCGGACGCGCCGGTGCCGTACACGCTGGTGGGAGCCGAGGGGTATCCCCTCCGCGGCGACCTCGTGCCGTACCCCTCCTCCGGGTGCCAGATGGGCCGCGTGTAGCCTTTTTACAACGCATCCGTGTTTCCGGCGCTCTGATTGGCCAGGTCATGTGACATGTGCGCCCAATAGCGTGTTTGCCCATTTCCACGTCGAACAGCCTGCAAACTACCTGGCGTTCTATCGCCATGCTCTAAGACAAACTCTAACCTTAACCAACTTCGAAAGAGTGCCTAAGCTTAACCGGCGAAATAACTTGCCGTCACACGATTGGTGCGACCAGAAACATCAGTGGCCAATCAGAGCGCAAAACACGAACGCGGAAGCATAAATGCGTTAGGAAACGAATAGACGCCGCCAGGACCCCCGAAAACCTGTGTATAGTCGGGTTTTCATTGTTATTTCTTATTCGATATTTCCATTCATTACAGGCACACGGACTCGGGTTAACATGGGGAATCATCCTGAGAATACTTGAGAAGTGCAATACCGGCCGCATCCACCCAGGTGGCAGTATCGAGCACCCTTTGAAACATTATATCTTGGCCTGTGCGTCGATCAAAAGTCTCCGGTGGGACTTTTATTTGTCGCGCAAGTGGACCGGTTGTCCCGATCGGATTGAGAAGCGTGAAATGCTCCCGGTGCATGATGTGTGGCGGATTATGTTGGCGACACGATCGACACCAATACTGGCACTCGTGATCAGATAATTGGAATATTCTTTTTGGGGTACATCCTAGTGAAGGTAAGGCCCATCAATCCTGCTGTGATCCAACCATGACTTCGATCACAACATACGTGTGCCGTTGGTGACGATCAAAGCATCAAAAAACGACCCCCCCCACCCTTTCATGCATTCATGATGAAACATAGATTTGATTTCGAAATACTAGCGTGTACAGGCGAGAAACGGCATGGTTTTTAGTGAAACGCACGTATTGCTGCATAGCGCCGTTTTCTAGGATTAGACGGGATTACTCATATTCACCACGGTATAAAACGGGAATGTATGGATGAAAAAATTATTTCTTTACCACATATTGAATGAGTCGATGTCAAATGGGCCATAGTATTGTATCCATAGCTATAATATAGAATATAGTCATAGCCCTGCAAACACCGCCACTTATTCCTATCTCTTAGACCTTGGCGTGGTAAGTACAGATGATGCTCAACTGCGTGGCGCCGATTGAGTTAAGGGGATGCAGACCAGAGAAAGACTTGTCGTTTACATCAGGGTCCCCCATTTGTGTCTCACGTCAGTGTTTTTTCTTCTAACCAATAGACAAGTTAGTTTGAAAATAATTTCTGAAGTAGTTAAAGTGCAGCAAAATAGACCAAATAGAATAGATCTTAATACATCTCTGGAAGGTTTGGAGGGCCTATTTTGGGCAGCCCTGATCTAGATGAAAAGGTGACACGAGAAAAGCAATTTCTTTGGAAATGATCAAATGATTGTTTGAGAATTAGGTAACATCTTACAAGACTGGTTACATTAAGTTCTATAGAGGGAAGTAGATGGGGGACCCTGATGGAAACAAGACAAACGTCTTTCTCAGGTCTGCATCCCCTTAACAATTGTATGTATTAAGCCGTACTGTATTGTACCCATTCTGCAATCTGTTAAATAAAGTTCTCATTCATTCGAGCAAAAAGGACAGTACCCATATTTTCAACCCAATATAAAATATTTTATTTATCTTTTAAGATGCATTGTAAATATATCATGTCAATGAAGAGTCAGTAGTACAAAATGGCTAACAAATGTTTCAACAACTGAATAATATGTCTACAGTATTAATTCATATCCAGGCAAGATAGAAAATTGATTGAGAGCCACGTGATAAATCACTTATGAACATGAGATGTCGTCAACGATTTAAATTGTCCAGAACCTCCTTTAGATAGACGTTGTACAGTCATAAGCAGGGCTGGGTACAATCAAAATATTACTGCATATAACCCGCCATTCAATAAAACACTTTCCCCCCCAATCTCCTCATACGACTAATTAATGAATGCATAATGCAGTATGCCAATAGTGTAGTTAGTAACCCAACGGGAGTAAAATGCTCGGTGCCAGGATGCACGTGAACAGGCTTCAGTGTAGCGTGTCGAGGTTCACGGCGCTCAGGACGACGTCGTTGTAGATGGAGAGCTTGCCGATGGACTTCAGGTCACGGACGCGATGTTTGAACGCCAGCAGGTGAGACCCGTTGGCCGCCACCTTGAACTCGTCGTTGGTGCACAGGATCTTCAGCTGAGGGGATGGCACACACACACGACGGGAGAGATGAAGACACCGAGGCGGCTATGTTCTTTACAAACACACACTTCATGGATAGTACCGTGTCCCATAGAGTTCACCTTTTTGTTTTATTGGTCGCATAAAAAAGGTACATGTGTAACGGATGGTATCGCGAAGCGCAGTCAAGAAGGGCTGGGGTGAGTAGCGGTGCTATGGGTTAAACTCTCACATCCTCAAAAGACGCATTGACCCAGCACTTAGAAGTGAATTCACCTCTTGGTATAGCGGTCTGTGTTGCTGCCCGCGGTGTGGGAGACCGGGGTTCAACTCCCACTCGGGGCATCGAAGTTTGAGGTGACGTTGTCACAACCGTTACACATGTACATTATACTGAAATGCTTGGTTCTGTATGACCCTCCTGAAATTGTGCTTCATACAGTAAAAAGAATAATAAAGACCAAACGATATACAATATAATGTACAAAATGCTAAAATGAGGTAGGAATAAAGATAAAATATGGCGTAATGTTTAAAACATGTTAAAGTGAGTATGTTGTGTTCAATGGGTTAATAACATTTTAGTAATGTGTAAATCACAACTTGGTGAGCCACTCGGGCGCTCCTCAAATGTGAATTTTATTTTTGTTTTGGATGGAAGCTTAATTACATAAGAACATAGGACAGGTATTATGCTTCAGCCGGTACCTTTTCAGTCACTGCCCGACAGTCTGGAATGATCGTTATCGTGTGCGATGACTGAATTAAACCACTACCACCTTATAACCAGGGTGGAGTTTGAACCGACACACAGCATGGTGCAAACACCACATTTTACATCTGCTTCTTATGATCCGCTTGAAGCGCTGACACCATCCTTCACAGTCATTATTTTCAACAGTCATTCAGAACTACCTTATTGCACTATTGCATAATTTTACTGTCCATTCTATATTACAGGTTCTAAACTGTCGGGTATTAAACTGTGCGAGTATCAAGCAAGAAAGGCTTTAAAACTGTAGTAGGACCCAGACCTAGAACTGCGCCCTGAGAGGGAGGTTTGCCCCGAGTGGGAGGTTCGAAGGGTCAAAGTGGGCATCAAACAGGAGAGAAGACAGTCAGGTTTTAAACTGTGGATACCAAACGGAGAAGGTAAAGACTACTTTAAACTGTTACAGTAATCCAGAACTATTTTATTGCACTGTAAAAAACGTTATGTCTGCACTTTGTGCTCATTTTAGGTCTATTATATTCTACCATTTGATTGCACTGCACTATTGCACTCCCGTCTATTCTATCCTATTCTTTTTATTATTGTCTATTTTTAAAACTGAAATCAAACCATAAACAAGGTGGCCTGTTGGGATGTTAGATCCTAATGTGAAAAACTGATTTTATATGTCTGCACTTTTATGTGCTCATTTTATGCCCGTCTTTTTCTGTTGTAAAGCACTTTGATTTTTTTTTAAATTTTCGTATGAAGGTGCTATACCAATACAGTTTATTATTATCCACATGAGTGCTTCTCACTCCGCCGACTCACCTCAAACTTCTGTCCCGGCGTGAAGGGGAAGCGGCCGAGCTCCCTCTCCTCCGTGCCCCACCGCTTGCCGATCTCACTGTTCCTCACGACCACCTGCTTCCCGCTCTCGTTGAAGCGAGGGTTGAGGTGAAAAGCCACGTCATGACTTGTGCTAAGATTAATCGCGAACCTGGGAAGGATACAGCGTAGAGAGTTAGGAGACTGGGTACAGGGTTAGGAGACTGGGCACAGGGTTAGGAGACTGGGCACAGGGTTAGGAGACTGGGCACAGGGTTAGGAGACTGGGTACAGGGTTAGGAGACTGGGCACAGGGTTAGGAGACAGTGCACAGGGTTAGGAGACAGCGCACAGGGTTAGGAGACAGCGCACAGGGTTAGGAGACAGTGCACAGGGTTAGGAGACAGCGTACAGGGTTAGGAGACAGTGTGGGTTTATTTCGCTTGTTAAGAGGATGCCAATTGGCCTCTGATGGGGCGCTGTGGCATCACATGAAACCGAATGAATTCAATATTTCATCTTCCATCCATACATCTTATCATCCATCCTATCCATATTCATTCTCTCCCACCCACCCCCTCCTAATGTACAGTCCCCTCCCCATCATATGTATATACTCTGTCAGGATCTATAGTAACAGTACTGTATATTTGAATACCGTTTAAGTCACAAATGTATCAGTACTAAATACCTGCATGTCCCTATGCCATAAATGTCATGTATGTCGTGTATGTCAATATGAATTGAAAATGGGGACCCTGATGTAAACAAGACAAACGTCTTTCTCTGGTCTGCATCCCCTTAACACAGTGGTCACCAACCCGTCGATCTTGATCGACTGGTCGATCTTTGAGACCTTCCCTGTAGATCTTTCCCTGAATCTTTTTTTTTTTTTTTTATCTTCCCCCGAGAGTCCACATTAGAGTTCTACTTTTGTTTTGATGTGAAAAGTGATGCTGCATAAGATTACTGCACTTAGCACTGACTGAGAAAGTACATATTACAGTTCTACTTTGACAAACATATTACAATTAGCATTTTCTAATGTTAATAATATGAGTCCACATTACAGTTCTACTTTTGTTTTGATGAGAGAAGTGATGCTGCATAAGAGGACTGCACTTAGCACTGACTGAGAAAGTACATATTACAGTTCTACTTTATAAAATGCTAATTGTAAATATGTTTGGCAATGTTAATTAATAGGAGAAGGTCCACATTACAGTTCTACTTTTGTTTTGATGTGAAAAGTGATGCTGCATAAGAGGACTGCACTTAGCACTGACTGAGAAAGTACATATTACAGTTCTACTTTATAAAATGCTAATTGGAAATATGTTTGGCAATGTTAATTAATAGGAGAAGGTCCACATTACAGTTCTACTTTTGTTTTGATGTGAAAAGTGATGCTGCATAAGATGACTGCACTTAGCACTGATTGAGAAAGGATATTACAGTTCTACTTTGACGTTTTAATGTTGGACCAAAGCATTGCATGTAATTAGAATATAGGCAAATAAGTCATTTAGTTTAAAGTACAATTTTGGATGTCTTTTTCTCTCAACGCTTCAATAGGTAGATCTTGCCTTCACCACAAAAAAAGTGATCTTGGGCTTAAAAAGGTTGGAATAAAACAACAACAACTCGCCACGAGTTAACTCGTGGCTCTGGTCCTCAACGGGTGGAATCGAAACACGAGTTAACTTGTGGACGGTCCACATAGTGTTAAGACTATGACCGTCCACGAGTCAACTCGTGTTTAGATTCCACCCGTTGAGGACCAGAGCCACGAGTTAACTCGTGGCGAGTTATTGTTTTATTCCATATTAATAATGCTATTAACATCCGCGATCGACTTGCAGGACCTACCCACATATTTGATTTTCGAAACATGCAATACCGGCCAGATCCGCTTAGGGGCGCCATCGCTCCACTGCAGTATCATTGAGGGCGATTGAAAAAAAATTTTTTACTGTCGGTGGGCGTTTCATATGAGCCTCGGTTCCAAACGAACACCCTCCATCTTTGATCCCGTTACCGAACGCATATTTCAGCCTGGAATAATGGGATTTATGATTAGCCAATGGACATATCGATCTACCAGATTCCGATGACCAATGACGAAATGCTGCCGGCGATCACATGGCCTGACGGTAGGATACTATTCACCCAAATTACAGCTGGATTGGACATTGTTTTAAAACGTAACGTGATCGATCAGTGAAAATGGTATATTGAACGCACACTGTATTGCTAATCAATAATAGTAATCGGCGTTCCCTGCCGCCCCCATTTCATCCATAGATGCTCTGTAATAGTCTGGATGCTACGCAGTTTGTTTTATTTCATTCGTATATATACAGCAGAAATGGCGTTTGATATAACGTGACTAGCCTTTAGCCTATTATCTAGCTCCCCAGAAAAAAAACCGAGGCGAAAAAAATGCGATAAACCTTATATTCACGGCGCTATAAAATGACAACCAACCGATGGATTTTTATTTTCTTTAAGCCATTATGAAGGCACGGTTTATGCACTCAAGTGACAATGAGAATGGACAGATAGCAATACTATAAAGTATATATATAGTTGTTAGAAAGTACATCGGTTTGTTGACAAACCCTGGTCGTCCAGAACCATATTACACTGCAAACCCGTGGTCGCCAATGTGTTAACACTTTAAGGACCAGCCACGTATATATACGTGTTTCGGTGCCATGCGTTGTGGACCAGAGGCACGTATATAGCTGTGGCAAGTTGTTATCGTTTTATTCCATATTAATAACCGGATCAAGATCCCCGATCGACTCTGCAGATCTACCCGCCTCTGTGGAATCTGCAACATGCAATACCGGCCAGATCCTCTTAGGGGCGCCATCGCTCCACTGCAGTATCATTGTGGGCGAATGGATATATTTTTTTTTACCTTCCAATGCAGTATCATATTACCCTGATCCCGAAGCAACAGCATGCACTGTTGATTACGTTTCGAATCGCAGATCTCACCATGGAATAAGGGGATTTATCATCAACCAATGGACATATCGATCTACCAGATGCCGATCGATAACGGGGAAATGCTGTAGGGTATCCCACGGGCTGACGGTAAGACCTTATTCACCTAAATTACAGCCGGATCAGACATTGTTGTGAGACGCAAGCATTCGATCAGTGAATGTGGCTACTTACACGGACACTGTATTGGTAATCAATAATACTAATCAACGTTCCCCGCCGCCCCCCTTTCATCCATAGATGCTCTGGGATATGGATGAAATATGCTCTGGAGCGAAACAGTAAGAAGCATTTTGTATAAAAGTATTCTGTACTTCTGTATGACAACTATTAAAGAAACTTGAAACTTGATAGTCGGATCATAAGCAGTTTGTGTTATTTCATTAGCATATACCACGGAAATGCCGTTGAATATAACGTTAGTAGCCTTTAGCTCTATAATTAGCTTTCCAGAAAATATATGAGACGAAATCTGCGATAAAGCTTATATTCACGGCGCTATAAAATGACAACCTATTGATGGATTTTTTTTCTTCTTTAAGCCATTTTGAAGGGACGGTTTATGAACTCAAGTGACAATGAGAATGGACAGATAGCAATACTATAAAGTATAGATATAGCTCTACAAAAAGACATCAGTGTGTTGACAAACTAGACAGGTCCCAGCGGTCGTCAAAGTGTTAACAATTGTGTGTATTGAGCCGTACTGTATTGTACCCATTCTGAAATCCGTTAAATAAAGTTCTCATTCATTCATGGGCGACAACATTGACATTCATTCATGCATCTACCCACTCAATCATTCAGTCATCCATCCATCCTCCATCCACTCAGTGAGTGAACACTTACGCTTTGGCTCCAGGTTTGACGGTCCCAGCGATGGTGATGAGCAGGTTGTTATAGACTCCATTTGGCAGCGTCTGGTCGTACGGCACGTTCTGTTAGGAGGGGGGGCAGCCAATCATTAAAGGTATAATCTGTAATGCCATCAAACAGCGACCTCTAGGCAAAAGAGCCCCACTTGCTACTACTGCTACTAGATTTTCTTTATTTAGTTTGGTCTGATGTGTGGATTGGAGTTGAGGGGGAGGGGGGGGGGGGTGCTGTTGCTGGCCACAGCTCAGCCTCTGCCAGAGTATTTCTGGGGAAATAACTTACTAAACTCCAGCCAACACAGCAGATCAAAACCAGAAATGTAAACAAAGTGTACTAAGCGAGAGGTCGGCACTTTTTTTTTATTCTTTTACTTGTTCTCAAGAGGGTCGTACAGAACCAAGCATTTCACTATAATGTACATGTACCTTACGTGACAGATTAAACAACTTGAAAGGAATCTACAGGTACAGTAGCTCAATAAAACATTTTCCCATGAACCTTTGCTTTGGTATTTGCCATTTCTGCATTAAGTTTTCACTCAGCCAACAGAGTGAGTATTTGGACAGTTAGCTAAAGGTTGCGATTCCTCTAAAGATTAAGATTAAACTGGACTTTTAAGAAGCCTTTATTTATTGCACACATTGACAATGTCATCATGCAGCGATAAACGCATGTGATGGGCGGCACACAGGAACACACTCATGCAATTTTTGGATCACAGATACAAATGTTGTCTCTGCGCTTGACCCCGTCGTCAGCAGGACAAGACAGTAGGCTACTAGGCCTACATTCAGAGATTAGGACAACAGTAGACCAAGTTACATCCACCAAAAATGCTGAAATCCCAGGAGGTGAGAGTTGTTGTAGGAAGCTGGGGCGCATGGATAAAACAAACTTCTGTATTTAAGGAACATGCCAACATTTTGGGAAATTAGCTTATAGTCTTCTCCAGAGAGAGACAAGAAGATAGATACCAGTTTCCTCTCTGTGCATTCAGTAGAAAGCTATCTGGCTGCACGTTAGCTTAGCTTAGCACAATGAATGTGGAAGCGGACAGTGCCAGTTAGCCTTCGGGAGAGGTGCTAGTTGGACAATGCCTAGGCTAACCGGCACCGTCCGCTTCCATTCTTTGTGCTGCCAGATAGCTTACTACTGAACACTGAACACAGAGGAAACTGGTATCTATCTTCTTGTCTCTCTGGAGAAGACTGTAAGCTAATTTCCCAAAATGTTGGCGTGTTCCTTTAAAGTGGAGATGAAGCAGTGCGATAAATACATATTCATAGCATCACATTAGTATTTAGATAAGCCACAGAAGAAATCACGTTATAAAAATAAGCAGTTTTTGTTGTGTGCATTTCTGAAGCATTTATCATTATGGGCGCGGCCATTTTGTTGCTGACGTCATGGGGCTTGTTTGGTGTATACACTGCTGGTTAGCTGCCTATAGTGAATGGGTCAGTCAGTAAATAAAATCTTGCCTACAAAACAACGGGACCGCGGTGGTTCTGTTTGTATTGCTCCTGGCTGTTCAAACTAATTTTACCATGTGAGAGAGAGGAAAGTTGGTTAATTTCCACAAACTACCAGTGTAGTGTTGTTGGCACGTTGGCTCAGGCTGGCTGCACTCAGGCGGCGCGACCAGCCTGTTGGACAGGGAAGGAGGATCTGCAGCGAACACTTCATTGCCTCGGATTATGTTGTTGGGGTGGGATGTTTGTCCAGAAGACCACTAATCAGCTGAAGCCGGACGCGGTTCCCTCAGTCTTCGACAGAGACCGGCCCAGGCAGTTCAGCGTCGCGGAGCATTCAGCCTGCTGGCTACCTAGATCCACTTCAACCAGCGTCGCGGAGCATTCAGCCTGCTGGCTACACAGCTTGTCGGTGTGCCAATAGCCTCGGCAAGCTAACGGTAGCTGGCTACACAGCTTGTCGGTGTGCTAATAGCCTCGGCAAGCTAACGGTAGCTGGCTACACAGCTTGTCGGTGTGCTAATAGCCTCGGCAAGCTAACGGTAGCTGGCTACACAGCTTGTCGGTGTGCTGGAGCCTCGGCAAGCTAACGGTAGCTGGCTACACAGCTTGTCGGTGTGCTGGAGCCTCGGCAAGCTAACGGTAGCTGGCTCCAGGCTATTAGCACATCGACAAGCTGCTGGAGCTCCCGACGCTCGGCTGGTTGAAGTGGATCTAGGTAGCCAGCAGGCTGAATGCTCCGCGACGCTGAACTGCCTGGGCCGGTCTGTCTGTCGAAGACTGAGGGAACCGCGTCCGGCTTCAGCTGCAGATCCTCCTTCCCTGTCAAACAGGCTGGTCGCGCCGCCTGAGTGCAGCCAGCCTGAGCCAACACTGTTTTTTTCACTGGTAGTTTGTGGAAATTAACCAACTTTTCTCTCTCTCACATGGTAAAATTAGTTTGAACAGCCAGGAGCAATACAAACAGAACCACCGCGGTCCCGTTGTTTTGTAGGCAACATTTTATTTACTGACTGACCCATTCACTATAGGCAGCTAACCAGCAGTGTATACACCAAACAAGCCCCATGACGTCAGCAACAAAATGGCGGCGCCCATGTTGAAAACAGGGATATTATATTTGATTTTTCAGACAAATAAGATAGATTTCACATTTGATTATAGAACCCTGTCTTACACAAGGTACACAACAAACAAACTAGGATCACATTGTTCACTGCTTCATCTCCACTTTAACGTTACCGCAAAAAGTTTGTTGGACAGTTGTATCTAAAAGATACAGATTCCAAATTGTTCCAACAACATGTCGCCCACTTGGCAAGGCGTTCATATACTGTTGATACAGACATGCCGTTCCATGAGCGGAGAGACCTGCTGCAGACTGAGTGGAGGTCATTATTACAAACGGTAACAGACTTGTTTTGACTGACAATACGCATCAACACTTTCAGTGCCAGCAGGGGGCGCACAATTTAGTGCTTAAAATGAGGGCGAGCACATTTGCGAACGCATAAACTACATCTTAAATTATGTGGCTGTGTCTAATACGCCTGTCGCTTATCAATGACTTGTTTGCAGTCAACATTGTCTAAACGGATTTTTTTTATACCATTTTGAAAAATGCTCGTTTTTGGAAACTTCCAGGAAAAAAAGGAGATTCTGCAGGAATCGCCCTTTAGTGGAATACACAAAACAGGTCGTAATTTTTCTGCCTATTTATGAAAAATAAACGCTAGATTATCGATAGTATATGTCTACTTATGCACGCTACAGAAGCGGGCTGAAAAATCAATTATCCATTTCCTGATCAGCACACACATGGGACACGTTGATATATCCGTAAAAAAAAGCTCAGATTATCCCAAGACAGGTAAAATAGATTCCTTACCTCAGATCAGATGTTCTCCAAAAAGATTATTCCAATTCCTGATCGCCATTCCAAATATCGATCGCGTTTATTGATCCAACGCTGGGTACTGGAAACGCATATTCCACACTGTTCTGATGGTCGGCAATGAATGGGATCGTCCAGGGATGCGTTCTTCATGGGACGGGGTTGCACTCCGTGCACCCAAAGATTTGAGCAGAAGCGCGTGCACGCACATGCACGGATGCACTCGACGCCGTTTTTACCTGCCTTTGCATATCAATAGCGCCGGTCGTCAGGTGTTCACATTCCATTCGTAGAGGCAATTAGGCACTGTCTTTAGTCTGTCCTTATGCGAGGGAACATTTATGCGCATCCACGTGGCGTCATTAGCGTGCATGCAACCAGTGTTTATATGAGCATCGCAACACTGGGATAGTCTCCGGTTACATGCCTGATAAGTAAAATGTGGATTCCGGATTCTTTTTTTCCCATCCATTTCATTCAGTCCAATCCAATGGGTGCAATACCATCCGGAGAGACGATAGGGGGCGGTATTTTCCCTGTTCGAGCTCAGAGAGAGTCCCAGTGGTAACGTGAGGCTAGATTGATGAAAAATCAAATCGCTAATAAAAAAATAACGATTAAAAAAACGAGATTTCTCATGGCTGGCACTCAATGTGTTAAGCATCGCATACAGTATATTGTTGTGCATGGTCATGTCAGCGGATTGACTCATAACAAAATCTCCTGAGCCGTTCAGCCATTGTGTAGTGCGATGTGTACCTGGTGCCAGTGGCAGCCATTGAGCCTGCGTAGCCCAAGGTTGGGTGCTACACAGTGGTGGTGAGGGAGTCAATTTCCCCTCTACATTGTGGGGAGCGCTTCGAGTCTAGAGTAAGCCACTGTATAAATGCAATGATCATTCATTCATTCGACTACTAGACTATCACTCCTAAAAGCCCATCCCAGTCGTACCAGACTTTGCTGTGGTGCAGAAGGAACAGAAGGCACAGAAGGAGCAGTAGGTCCCGGTCCTGGGCTGGGACTGGGCCATCCTCCTCCTCCTCCGGGCTGGGTGGGATGGGTGGGCTGAGCGGGCCAGCTCGGCTGCCCACCAGGCTGTGGCCCGGAAGGCCACGCACCACCGCCGCCGCCACCACCAGGACCAGCCGGCCAGCCACCTGCTGGGCCACCACCACCACCAGGACCAGCCGGCCAGCCACCTGCTCCACCACCAGCACCACCAGGACCACCCGGCCAGCCACCTGCTCCACCACCAGGACCACCCGGCCAGCCACCTGCTCCACCACCAGCACCACCAGGACCACCCGGCCAGCCACCTGCTCCGCCACCAGCGTTACCTGCTTGGGAGTCATTATCATAGTTACATTAGTGCCTTGTTTTAGTCAAACTGAAGACATAATACTGAACTCGAAAATACATATAGTATAACATCAAAACTTTGATATATATACCTTTTATGAGGGACAGAGTGCAGATCATATAGGGGCTTCTAGCAATGCCTTTCTCTGCATCTCTCTAAACCATCACCTCTTAACGGCTTCAACATTATCCTGCTTTAGTCATGTACACAAGTCTGAAAGTACCCTGATAGAACAGTACGAGGTAGAGATGTACACAAGATAAATTATTCCAGAAAAGCTGCTAAACAAAAAAAATAGTTGTTAACAGCATAAAGGTACCTGGCCAGCTGGGGTTGGGGTTGGGGTTAGGCTGTCCACCACTGGGCCAAGCACCTGCACCGCCCTGGTTGTTACCGCCAGGCCAGCCACCCCCGCCACCCCCTAGAGCATCTGATAGCTAGGGAGTTGAAGAGAGAGAGAGAGGCACAATAATTATAAATTGGCATATAGGCAAATATAAGTCAAATGGATCAGCTCCAACTTAGTGTCAGAGAGAGAGAGAGAGAGAGAACGTAGGTCTGAGTAGTGGTTGATGATAGTTTTCTTCCTTCACAAATACAATTGTACCTAGTCTGCTTCATGAAGGCCATCTAGGCAGTAGCTTTAGTTACAGTAGCTTTACAGTAGCTTTAGTTAGAGTAGCGTTAGTTAAAGTAGCATTAGTTACAGTAGCTTTACAGTAGCTTCGTTACAGTAGCCTTAGCTGAAATAGCTTTACAGTAGCTTTAGACACAGTAGCTTTACAGCTTTAGTTACAGTAAATAAACAGCCAGGGTATTACTTACATCCATTCCTTCACCTGAAAGGGAGAAATAAACATAGGTTATTATGGAATTATTATGGAGGTATCATATTTCAAATATTACAAAGAGACACTAAATGACTGACAAACAGTTCCTCAATAGCTTCATAAATGTTACAATTACAAATTTAGGTCACATAGCTCAAATGTTCATCAGCCAATAGAGGAAGGAATAAAGTAGAAAAGCACCTGATAGAATAGTAAGAGTAAAGGTCCTCCATTCAAAGTATATACTTTTGGTGTGGGGATGGCTTGTTCAAGCAGCCACACCTGCCCTGGGTCAAGCTAAATAGACCTTGGATCAGCCACACCTGCCCTGGGTCAAGCTAATCAGACCTGGGATCAGGAGTGGCTGCACACCTGTTGCACATTGAGATAATCAGATGTGTTTTGCAGGTTAATCAGCCATCCTCACACACACACACACACACACACACACACACACACACACACACACACACCCACACCCACACCCACACACTGAGGAGATGTGTTTACTTTAAATATATTGAAATGATACTTTTGATGTATTTTTGGTTACTTTTGCTTACCAACATAGTACACTAATAGCAATGGTAGTACTAATCGTTTAATTAAGTATAAGTTAAAGTTTGGTAAACATGTGTTTTCTTTGGTGTATTTAGATTACACTTACATCTTATTAATGGCTATCATACTAATCGTGCTGTGGTACCAAAGATACATTGCAAGTACTCTCAGAAAAGTACATACTGTATGGGTAGAAATATGCTTTTAACACAATCTGTACTAGAAGTATACATTCTTTACTTGTGTCACAACATACAATAATAACATGGGGAATCTGTATAAACGCAGCTAACCAAAATCTCTGTACATTACTGTTGTGACAAACAAGACCCAACAAGAACTTCACAATTTGGAAGAAAAACAAACACAACTTCCTACTCGTCCAGTTCCTACATAACCAGTTCAACATTGTTTGCATAGTGATGATCAAAATATGTGTGTTGCTGAAGCCTTTACTCTATCTATAGTCTTACATACATACATTTATTAAACATTTTCGACCATCCATTATGTAACTTTATCCCACAGACTAAGATCACAGGATATTTTCTAAACAAATCTGTGTTAGTTTCAAGGATCAGACAAACCTAGGAGAGAGGTAGTTGTATACTGTATATTAATGGATACTGCTTTTCTAATGTAATGGGGAGGTTGTAATTCATTTGATAATTATTATATCAAATAACTCCTCCAATAATCCTCACAGAACTCCCTTCCTTAACCCCCACATTATATAATATATTAGTATTTTATGTTCAGGTTCAGATTGGCCAACTGTTGCCATGTAATTCTGTCGTTACAACTACTTACCTTTACCATAAAGTTATCTCAAAACAAGAGGAAAATCCTATCGGACCAATACTAGACTATAGAAACTATGCCGGACCCCAGGAGGAATGGCTTTTGTCAAGTGCAAAAGCTAATGGGGATCCTAAAATAAACATACACATACTAGAACCAACACAGAGAAGACCGGCGACGGCAGAGGGTATTAAAACATTAGGGAATCATAACTTTACAAATGTCAGAGTTATTATAATAACACAGAGACGCCGGTGCGTGAACGTACCTTCGGGTCGGGCTCTTCCGTGTGAACAGATGCAGACGGCTGGCCGCTATGAAAGGTGTGTGTTCATGTGGGTGTACTGTGTGTCTGAGGTGTGCACAGAGCCACACCCTGTTCCATGAGGCCCCAGAGAGGGAGAGACCCCACCCTTCTAGAGTTCCCGTCTGCACGACGAGGTATTGTGCTGTGTGAGAGAGAGAGAGAGAGAGAGAGAGAGGCAGAGAGAGAGAGAGGGAGAGAGAGAGAGGCAGAGAGGCAGATAGAGAGAGAGAGAGAGAGAGAGAAGCTGTGTTTGTGCAAATGTGTGCATGAGTGAGACAGACATGGAAAGTGTCAAAGACTATAGAAGATAGACACAGACAAGCTCAAAGATATGTGCATGTACTGTACACACTTGTGTGCATAGCTTGCATATTTGTGTATACGTGATGTGTGTGTGCAAATACGTGCATGTATTGTTGTATTGTGTATGTACAGTGTCTTTATACCGACTCACTCAACCACAAAGAGCAGATGGTGTATCTGTGAGTTTCCATGGCTTTGTGTGTGTGTGTGTGTGTGTGTGTGTGTGTGTGTGTGTGTGTGTGTGTGTGTGTGTGTGTGTGTGTGTGTGTGTGTGTGTGTGTGTGTATATCTGTGTCTGTCTGTCTGTATTGTGTATACCTGTGTCTGTATGTATGTGTGTATTTGTCTGTATGTATGTATGTATGTATGTATGTATGTATGTATGTATGTATGTATGTATGTATGTATGTATGTATGTATGTATGTATGTATGTATGTATGTATGTATGTATGTATGTATGTATGTATGTATGTATGTATGTATGTATGTATGTATGTATGTATGTATGTATGTGTATGTATGTATGTATGTATGTATGTATGTATGTATGTATGTATGTATGTATGTATGTATGTATGTATGTATGTATGTATGTATGTATGTATGTATGTATGTATGTATGTATGTATGTATGTATGTATGTATGTATGTATGTATGTATGTATGTATGTATGTATGTATGTGTGTATGTGTGTGTGTGTGTGTGTGTGTGTGTGTGTGTATGTATGTATGTATGTATGTATGAGTATGTATGTATGTATGTGTGTGTGTGTATCTGTGTCTGTCTGTTTGTATGTATGTATACCTGTCTGTATGTGTGTGTCTGTGTGTATTTGTGTCTGTATGTATGTGTTTGTGTGTCTGTCTGTGTGTGTCTATGTGTGTGTGCTTGTGTCTATGTGTATGTGTGTGTGTATGTGTCTTCTGGGTGTGGCTGAGAGAAGCAGGAATGCTGTCATGCAGATCATATTTATATTAAACAGTAAAAAACAAGTAACAACCTTACAGCAAAACATTCCTTCTGGAAAACAGTTGAGCCAAACCTCCAGCGGGTTTGTGGCAAATCTGCAGCGAGTTCATGTTTTCATAATTTTAGATTACTTTTGTGGCCAAACCTCTGGCGACATTCCGGCAAACAGTTGCGGCAAACTAGAGGCAAAGTCGTTGTTAAAGAAATCTTTAAAAATGTACGATTTGTATTGACAACGGTACAGTAAGAATCCACACCTTCAAGCATGGACCCATGACCTCCCAGGCCTAATCCCACCTACTGTACCAGGAAACCGGTCCTGGGCGCTCCTCCCAAGGAGGTCGTCGTTGCTAAAACATACTGTACAATACAACACAAAGGCTCACAGTGGAGGGTTCCACTCCTTCAGAGAAGAAAAAACAAACAGGAACTCCTTTGGGAGTGAGTCAGTTGATGAGTCATATTATATACTGAACCATCTGTGTGTGTGTGTGTGTGTGTGTGTGTGTGTGTGTGTGTGTGTGTGTGTGTGTGTGTGTGTGTGTGTGTGTGCTTCTGTTTGTGTCTTTGTTTCTTTGTATCCTCCTGGGAACCGAGGAAAATAAGTGTCCTCAAAATTATACTTTTTTTGTGATTTCCTACCTATTTATAAAACATCTTACAATTTAGACTTAAAAAAATGTATTAACATTTTTTATTTTACAGCATGTCCAGTGTAGTGGACACCGAAACCATCTTCGTGTAAAAAGACGACCAAACTTAAAACGTAAAAAATGGCTGTGGAATATTAAACCAAGAATAGAAATTTTTTTGGGGGGGAAACCCTGCATATATCGGTATCGGTTGATATCGGTATCGGAAATGAAGAGTTGGACAATATCGGTATATCGGTATCGGTAAAAAAGACAATATCGAGCATCCCTGGTAAAAATAGATTAAAAAAATAGATAAAATGGTGTGAAACCAAATCCAGTTGAGTGGTTGATATGAGCTGCTTACTAGTGACGTGGCGTGATGTTGCTAAAACGTTACAATTGTTTTACAATGTCTGTACAATGTTGTCAGCAACATGTATCCTGTACCTCACTGTGGTGTGAGCATGACATGCATGGTCTCAGTCAGGGCACCTCTTCTGAGCTCAGAGCAGGAGTGCTGCCACTCCTAGAACCCACCTCACCCCTGCCCAATTTGACAACCTAGGATGGCTTAGAGTAGACCAGTGGTTCTCAAACTTTTTACACCAAGTACCACCTGAGAACGTAGCTGGCTCTCCAAGTACCACCATATGACCGGCGTTAAAATACAGTCTATTCAGCTATGCACAGTTCACGCAGGAGGCAAATGTATTCCTAATACCATTATTTATTGTTAACTTTTGTCAGACACAGCCACAATGTACAAAGGGATAGCACTAGAACTAGCAAACGCTTCCACACAACTCATACAATGCAAGGGGCATTGAGAACATAATAACTAACATTTTCACATAGCAAGTGAGAAAATTAAGAACAACTGTATTTCGCAAATGTACACACACACACACACACACACACAATTATTTTGTTACAAAAACTTAATTTCCTGCATTCTGGTGCAGGAATTTTTGAATTTTTACCATTTAAATGCCAGTGTTTGTGATGGGCATCACAAATTATTGTAAAAAAATAAAAGAAAACACATATTCAATACATGTTTGAATGTTTACCCTTTAAATGCCAGTTTGTGTGATGGCATCACAAATTATTGTTAAAAAAAACACACAAAAAGTAAAATATTTACAATATATCAAATGCAAAGTACATTTTTCTGGGGGGGATTATTACAGGCTAGGCATGTGTCAATGATTAGCAGCAACACATATTTTGATGGATTTTTTGTAATGTCAGATTTAACACCAACTCTTTACAGAAAAGTGGGAGTATTTCATTTTTTATCTGACATTACAAGAAATCTAAAAATAAATGGTTATGATCAGGGCTGAAGTTGAATTAAAGATGTATGACTGTTTAGACTGCATTACTCTCTGTCACAGTGATCTCCTGGTTGTTCCCCACTTAGATTATCTAACTATCGCGCTGCCGCAACCAGAAACACTGGCCTGGCCTGCTTCTAAGTTCAGTGGCCTGACTGCAAAAAAAAATAAAAAATCTTCTTTTTTGGAAATGTTTTCAAGTACCACCAGCAGTACCACCAAGTACCACTAGTGGTACGCGTACCACAGTTTGAGAACCACTGGAGTAGACGACAGAGTACAGCAACTTGCAATGGGCCACTACACGACCAAGGTACCCATGTACATGTCAAAATACTTCCCAAAGGTCAGTGAATACCACGATCACAACACCAGAGGGAGCTCCACAAATCATGTTAAACCCAGATTTGGCTCAAACAAGGGACTAAACACGTTTCGCAATTATGCCACATCAATGTGGAACGCCCTACCCAAAGCTGTAAAGGAATGTGAATCACTACCCACTTTCAAAAACACTCTCAAAAAACACCTACGGGAGACTGCAATTCAAAACTGGCCCCTGTAAATGTCCTAACACAACCCCCTCCAATGTACAGTAAATTACCATGTATGGTCTTGTCAATATTCCAATGTACAGTTTTGTTTGTATAGTTGTACAGTGTCCCCCACCCACCCACCCCTCCTACCCAACCCCCCCCCCCCACTCCTACCCAACCCCCCCCCCCCCCCACCCAACCACCTCCAATGTACAGTCCCCCCCCCCCCACCTACCCAATCCAATGTACAGTTTCTACGCCAAATGTATATACTCTTTTTTTCAGGACTCTTTTTGTATCACAAACAGTACTGTATTTGCAAATCTGGTATGTCATAAATGTATAGATGTAGCAGTACTGTCTATCTGTATGTCATGTATGTCATATATGTTACGATTAATTGAAAATGGGGGACCCTGATGTAAACAAGACGAAAGTCTTTCTCTGGTCTGCATCCCCTTAACAATTGTATGTATTGAGCTGTACTGTACTGTACCCATTCTGCAATCTGTTAATAAAGTTTTCAATCAATCAATCAATCAAGTCAGGCTTATTGACTCTTATACAACGGCATGCAAATTTCTCGATTCTGATTGGCTGAAACAGTCCATTTACACGTATGTATCCTTCACAATCCACGCTCCTGGTCCCAGGACCCGCCCACAACCGAATCACATCACTCGGCCGGATCACTCCGTCGGAAAAAACAAGATGGCGGACAATAATCTTTAACAAATGGATATGTTGATAGCGTCATAACGACTAAATATAAAGCGATTCTGTCACGGCGAATGTCTTAGTCCTTTAAACAATGTTGGATGATGTAATTAATGGGTCATGAGTCATTGTAGAACAAAATAAAAATCGCGCGAATTGATTGATTGATTGATTGATTAGTTTGCAATTTATTTTCCTTCCCCTTCCTTGCCAGAGCTCATCTCTCACACTGTCTGGCTTCCAGACACACTCACTCGGTCGCATACACACACACACACACACACACACACACACACACACACACACACACACACACACACACACACACACACACACACACACACACACACACACACACACACACACACACACACACACACACACACACACACACACACACACACACACACACACACACACACACACACACACACACACACACACACACACACACACACACACACACACACACACACACACAACACACACAACACACACACACACACACACACACACACACACACACACACACACACACACACACACACACAATGTCTTAGTTGCTTAAACAATGTTGGATGATGTAATTGATGGGTCATGAGTCATTGTAGAACAAAATAAAAATCGCACGGATTGATTGATTGATTGAAAAGCAGTTGGATGTGTTAGTTTGTTGGATCCGTTGGATGCACTTCCGAGCTGCTTCCACATGGAGGCAACTTCTCTCAATCATTCCAATAACACACAGTTGGATGTGTTAGTTTGTTGGATCCGTTGGATGCACTTCCGAGCTGCTTCCACATGGAGGCAACTTGTCTTTTTTGTTGTTGTAGGAACAACTTTTTCTGGCGGATGGTTTTTTCAATAAATCTTCGATTAATGTGTGTTTATTGTATAGCAATAAGGTTGGATGAATGTGGCAGTTGTATAAAAGCATTACACCACTTGCAGTCGTGATTTGTGAAAAATAAACCATGCGTAGGGGGGTCTAGTGTGTGAGTCGGTGTGTGGGCCACTAATGTGGGCCGGTGTGTGGGCCGGTGTGTGGGCCAGTGTGTGGGCCAGTGTGTGAGTCGGTGTGTGGGCCACTAATGTGGGCCGGTGTGTGGGCCGGTGTGTGGGCCAGTGTGTGGGCCAGTGTGTGAGTCGGTGTGTGGGCCACTAATGTGGGCCGGTGTGTGGGCCGGTGTGTGAGTCGGTGTGTGGGCCACTAATGTGGGCCGGTGTGTGGGCCGGTGTGTGGGCCAGTGTGTGGGCCAGTGTGTGAGTCGGTGTGTGGGCCACTAATGTGGGCCGGTGTGTGGGCCGGTGTGTGAGTCGGTGTGTGGGCCAGTGTGTGAGTCGGTGTGTGGGCCACTAATGTGGGCCGGTGTGTGGGCTGGTGTGTGGGCCAGTGTGTGAGTCGGTGTGTGGGCCACTAATGTGGGCCGGTGTGTGGGCCAGTGTGTGAGTCGGTGTGTGGGCCACTAATGTGGGCCGGTATGTGGCCCAGTATGTGGGCCATGTGGCCCAGTATGTGGGCCGGTGTGCGGGCCGGTGTGCGGGCCGGTGTGTGGGCCGGCAGTGGTGCCGGCAGGATTAAATTCCATAGTATGCATGCTTGCTCGCACAGAAACAGTCCATCCAGATGATGTAGCCTACACAGCGCTCTACTACAGATACACTACCCAGAGCGCAACGACACACAGGTGACAATAGTGTGTGTGCGCGCGGGCCGGAGTGACTCTGAACGTCTCAGGCTGAATTTGTGAAACACAGAAAAAAGGCATTTATAATGCATGTCCCCTTTAGATAAACTTTCCAGCCCCCTGTCAACTGTCAAATGATGTCAACTGTCAACCTGAATTAACATTCAGTATTCAATATGGTCTGATATTAACATTCAGTATTCAATATTGTCTGATTCAATATTAACATTCAGTATTCAAGTAGAACAGCTAGCTAATCCTACCACCCCACATCCACAACGCAAAGAGTTTAGATTTATAGATATGTGCATATTACAAGCAAAACGTGTAATAGCTCTTAATTGGACAAATGTTGATGGACCAAGAATTGGTATGTGGATTAAAGAAATGGCTTCAAATATGTCAATGGAAAAGATGGTGTATATTGTTAGACGTAAACAAAACATTTTTGATAATGCTTGGGGACCATTTGTGTACTTCTTAAAGCATAATACGAATGTTGGGAACTTGCTTCAACAAGAACAGGATTAGGGGGAGTACTGTGGGACAACTCTTATTATTGTGTAAAAACGACAAGAAACACCCTTTACTTAATGTGTAAAACATTTTGGTTGTATTATTATTTATTTATGTTTATTTTTTATTTTTTATTATTTAAATCTGTATCCTTCCTATGTGAACCTGTTTTTGAAGTTAATTATTATTTTGTGTGGGGTGGGGTTAGGGGAGGGAGAACGGGGTGAAAATGTTTGCTGAATACTGCTCTGCTGATATACATGTTGTAATTTGCAAACTAAAACCCAATAAATATATTGTTAAAAAAAAAAGAACAGCTAGCTAGCCGTTGTGGACACTCACCTTTCCACAGCAAAACGGTAGGCAAGGCACCTTGGTTGAGAAATAGGCTTCAATCTATGTAGTTTAGTCTATCTGTTCAGTACTGTTCAAAGAACAGAATATATATAGAATACAAATGTTCTAGAATGTTTGATTATGACATCATACTGTGACATCACAAATGTTCTAGAATGTTTGATTTGTCTCTGTTTTCTCCCCGTCCCAATTTAGTCGTTGTGCCAATTCCCCCCCCTCCCCTACCTGGTTGTTGTGCGCATGTTCTCCTACTGGTCGGTACAAGGGAACCCTGAAGTATCCGCACGCTTCCTCCGACACGTGCAGAGAGAGACACACACACACAGACAGAGAGAGAGAGACACACAGACAGAGAGAGAGAGAGACCTGGAAAGCTAACAGGCTCTTGGAATGGGTGTCTGGGAGGAAGTGGGGGGTCTTTCGATGTTGATTAAACAGCAAGCAACTAATGTCATGAGTGCAAAATTAAAGGACAATAAATGCCTTCCACCCCATCGTCCCCGATAATGCTGGCAACTCGCTGGTCCAGTGTGGACAGGTCACTCTGACTCTGAATTGAATTGATTGATTGATTATTTTATTAACAGATTGCAGAATGGGTACAATACAGTACGGCTCAATACACACAATTGTTAAGGGGATGCAGACCAGAGAAAGACTTTCGTCTTGTTTACATCAGGGTCCCCCATTTTCAATTCATCATCAAGTCAAGTCAAGTCAAGAGTTTTAATTGTCACGGCATACAGGTATACAATGAAATGCGGCTGATCTTGCCCGCGACGATGTGCAATACAGTGGTACAACATATAATAGAATCCAATAAAAATACAGTGGTACAACATATTAATAGAATCCAATAACAACAACAGTGCAATAAACAGGTACATGGTGTGCCATCTCGGTATCTGTACATAGTAATAACATAACAGATATATCATATATGATTGACATACACGACATACCTGCCCCCCGCCAGTCGCACTGGCATTCCTTCTGTACTCCGCCAGGCGCTTCTTGGCTGTCAACTTCACGACGAACCACTTTTTCTTTATCTCTGCAACGGTTCGAGATATAGAATTGACTGCCTCGGTCGGTGACTGCCTCCCACGCAGCATTCTTCCTCTTGCTTGTTATGCCAAAGCTGAGGGAACCGAATAGTATCCCCGCCTTGGCGTCCACCTCCGTGACGTGGAGATCCACCTCTTGGTCGGTGTAATTTCTTTTTTCCGTACGCTAGGCCATTTTCCAACATTCCACAGACAGGAATTTCCTCATGGTATTTGAAGGGGAGGCCTTACCATATTTGGTTAATCGGGGCGGTTCTGGTATGCAAATACGTAAAACCGTGAACAAGCGTGGAGCGTAGATCAAAGTGATATTTATCAAGACAGAGTACTTGCAGGTGTGCGTACGACCTGTGTACGCACGTGTGATGAATCCCGATTTTTTTGTGCGTACACACATTCTAAATTCTGTGCTTAAGAACAAAAATAGAACACTTTCTAAGAATTGTTGATAAATGAGGGCCCAGGGCTTTTGCTCCCAGGTGAAAGCAAAACCCCAAACGTTAGGTTACAGTAAGAAACAATTGCCAAAAATGTTTAGCGTGAGCATCCACGTCAAACTGTGTAGCTTGAACGCACACAGGTCTGAGATGACGTGTTTCCCACCAACTTCCCACCTCCGAGCAGAAACAAACGCAGCAGTAAAACAGTTCCCACATTGATGATTCCCACCACACCCTGAGCGTGACGTAAGAGCAAAATGGCCACCGTGTCAATAATGACCAATGGGAACTACTAACAGCCGTCGAGGAAGCCGCTCCTACTATTTACATCCAACGTCTGTTCTTCGTCTCCCCATTTGTCTCCCCATTAAAGGAGATTCTGTCCATTCAGGTCACCCTGTCCCAGAATGCTCAGCGGGCTTGGCAGTTCCTGAACGGTCTGCCAGGGATGTGTGATTCTTTTCCGTAGCCTATGTTTGCGAAGACGCTCTCTGATTGGCTAGCCGCGTACAGCGAAGACCCTCTCTGATTGGTTTAGCGCCGAAGGGTCTCTTCCGCTTTGTACATATTCTTTGCTTCAAAGTGGTTATGCTTTGGCCCTCTTTCGAAGTGGGTTATGCTTAGAGTTAAGGTTAGAGTTAGGGTTAAGGTTAAGGTTAGGGTTAAGGTTAGGGTTAGGGTTAAGGTTAAGGTTAGGGTTAGGGAATAACATATCAATTGTTGTTGAATATGCGGAAGAAACCCTTCGGCGCTAAACCAATCAGAGAGGGTCTTCGCTGTATGCGGCTAGCCAACCAGAGAGCGTCTTCGCAAACATAGGCTACGGGGAAAAAACACGCGCCAGGGATGAGCTGTCAGCCGGCGATGGGAGGAGTCTATGTCTACCCCCGGATACAGCCACCCCTGGAATAGTGGAACAGGCCAAGGTGGGCAAACGCTTTAACATTTTATACTTCCACACGTTCCACATTATGGTGCAATAATGTGGCTACTATATAAAGTCTGTTGTTTCCTTTGCTGCCATTTGTTGGTATGGAAACCTTGGCATTAAACAACAGAATGCCCTTAACGGGATTGTGAGGGGGGGGATAGCAAGATTGTAGGGGTACAATTCAGCTGTCTGGGTCATATATATGACAAGCAGGTGCTCAGGAAGGCGTCATCGATTAGAGCGGACAGCTCTCACCCCCCGTATCAATTATTGCCTTTCGGCCAACGTTTGGAGACCCCTGCAGCTAAAAACAATAGATAAATTCTCATTTATACCTACCTCCATTCGTGCCATCAATGGAGGAGGCAGGAGAGGGCGGCTTTGAGGTGGGCAGTGGCAAATCCTCCTGGAAGCCAAGGGAAGCCATGCTTCCCCATTAAAATATGAATATGAAAGAAAAAAATTATATAGTTTACAATCATAATCAAAAATCACAATTTTTCATCTCTGTGTTAAATTATTATTGTAACTGAGGGGTACAATTCCCTGACTGTATTGTTAGATATGATATTTAATACCACTACCTCATGTACTTTAACTTCTGGCCACCCAGTACAAGATATAAGTATGATGAACACTTTCCCACCTGATGAAACGAACCAACACAAATGTACCAAATCGAAAGTTTAATACAGCAAAGGGTGTATACAACGATCACTTAATTACATTTATGATTTGAAATATGGAATATGCACTTTTATGGCAAATGAGTATTCGTAGGTAAATCAACATTGAATGTCCAATCTCTGGTTGCGCAGGGAGTAAGTATACAACCTGGAATATTTAGGAAACGATAGCGATGGTACTTAAATGATTATAGCTGGATACACTAAGGGGGGGGGGGTCCCGCTGGTTGTAAGACAGTAGGAGGGGGGGGTTAGAGAAGCCGCTGGCGGTATCCCATCTGGCCGACGGTGTCTTGGGAGAATCCAAAGTCTTGGACACGGTGCCCACAGAACCTCGGGCCGCAGACGAATACAGCTGGACCCTCTGTGGAACGGTATCTGCCGGTCCACAACGGAGAGACGTGAGGCGACCTCACGTGTAGAGCGCCGTCTCACCTGGAGTCCTCTCCGGGGGGTAATTCCAACACTCGGCAGTGTTGGCCTTTATCCATGGAATAATCAAAGCACACAAAGCATAATCCAAGCCGTGGAAGGCTCGCCGTCGTCTGGGTAGAGTAATCCAATATACAGGTCCAGTCGCTCTTGGCCCGGAGCTCCTCGGATGCAATCACCACTAGGGGTCTGACCAGCCTGGTTAAGCGTCCAGATAACGTCAGGAACGATGGGGGTACTGATAACTGTAGAACTCTAACCGAACGATGCACCATACATAAATAGACTATTATTAGCTTAATAGAATACGTCCAACTCGACGGTATGGTGCCAAACTATGACCATTCAACTATTAATCTACACGATATCTCAATGCCTATTCTGGGCCAAGTAGGCCTTACTACACCGCACGTGCGTCGTGGGGAGGCTTTTGCGTCTGTCACTCTGTTGGAGGGTAAAGAACTGGACTAAAAGAAAGTTCTACTTTACGAGCGCCATATATATATGCGCTATGAACAAATAGTACCATTCGTATTTCGCCCGGCGTATTACTGCGCGGAACCGGGGGTTGCCTCGACATGTTAGGCGGCACGATTGAACTTGGACCTAGGGGTATGGCAACCTGGCGCCAGGTTCTCGTCCAATGGTAGAATGAAACTATTATGGGCTGTTTAGTAGAAACGGGGATATTCAATGCATATTGTACAAGGAATATACAGGGGATATCAAACGATATACAAATACAATTAAATATATATATATAAATAAATATACATATTCGGTTTAATCTGATCCTTCACAACAGCCGCCCCCTAATTAGTCCCACCTAATTAGCTAAGCAGAGACAGATTAACCGCACTGTCTTCCACTCAAGGTCCGCTGTAAGGGTCAGTCAACTCACAAAGTCATAGGGTCATGGTCATCATCGATAGTATCTGGGAGTCGGGGCAGTTCTATGAGCCTCGCCACGGGACGTGTGTAGGTGCGCCCTTGGACGAGTACTTCAGCTGCTCGGACCTTGCCATCGGCACCGGTGATCACTTTGCTTACGCGGCCAGCCGGCCACATAGCTCTGGGTAGTGACTGGTCAATAATCATGACGACTGTTCCTTCTGTCAAATTGTCTCTCTCCTTTACCCACTTCTGGCGGGTCTGTAGAGACGGTAGGTAGTGAAGTAGGAAGCTGCTCCAAAACTTGTCAGCTAGTACTTGGCTGTACCTCCACATTCTTCGGCCGTTCGCTTCTTCGGGCCTGTACATTGTCTGGGGTAGCGCGGGGTCCAGCCGCCCCATTAGGAGTGTGTTGGGGGTGACTGGGTCGACATCTGCTACATCACTGGAGACGTAACCGAGGGGCTTTGAGTTCAATACTCCCTCGATCTCCGTGAGGACTGTCATTAGGACTTCCTCTGCCACAGTCTGGGCTCCGAGTACGGCATACAGGGCTGTCTTTATAGAACGTACTTCTCGTTCCCAGGTTCCACCGAAGTGGGGTGCGTTCGGGGGATTAAACTGGAAGTCAATCTGGGCTGGAGCGAGGTGGGTCTTAAGTTCTGGGCCCATAGCTTGGAAGCTCTCTCTCAGCTCTCTTTCTCCGCCTTTGAAGTTGGTCCCGTGATCAGACAACAATGTAGACGGTTTTCCTTTCCGTGATGTGAATCTCCGGAAGGCCATAAGGAATGAGTCTGTGCTCATGGTCGGAAGGAGCTCGATATGTATCGCTCTGGTGGTCATGCATTTGAATACAATACCCCACCGCTTCTCGGTGCCTCTTCCTCTCTTTATATACAACGGGCCAAAACAGTCCATGCCTGTGGAGTGGAATGGCTTGTCGCCGATTCGGAGGCGACAGGGGGGTAGGTCAGCCATCCGTGGTATGCTGGGCTGCGCGCGCCACTTACGGCAGTCTAGACAGGTTCGCTGGAAGCGCCGTACTGCTTCTCTCCCTTGCAATATCCAATAACGACGTCTGATCTCCGCGAAGACTCTCTCTGCTCCTGCGTGGTGCACATCCTCGTCGTATTTCTTTATGATCAGCTCTGTGACCTTGTGTCGGCTGTTCAAGATGATCGGGTACTTAATGTCATCTGGTAGATCGGGGGCTCTCCGCAGGCGACCACCCACTCTGATGAGATTATGTGCGTCACTCTCTGGTGCCAGGTGAATCAGTCTGCTGTCTGATGGGACGGGGTTTCCTCCCTGTAGACAGTCTAGCTCATCGGGGAACGAGTCTCTCTGGGCTCGTTGTAGTAGAAGAAGTTCTGCTTCTTCGTAGTCAGCTGCTGACATGTCAGTGGTGGACTGAATCTCTGGGTGGTGCCGCAGGAATGTTCTTTGTTGCGCACTCTCTAGGGTAATGCAGTCATCTATGTTGGGGTCTGTGGAGGCGACAGTGCTCAGTCCACAGAACATAGGCTTCTTGTTCTCAGCCTCCTCGTTACTTGCTTCCCTCGGGGTGGGCGTAGGCCAATCTCCTTCCGGGAGCTGGAGGAATGCTGGTCCGTCACTGTAGATGTTGCGACGGGTTAGGTCATCCAGGGACATTCCCCGGGTGATGACGTCAGCTGGGTTGTGTTTGGTATCCACATACCTCCAGCTTGCTTCTTCTGTTAATTCTTGAATCTCGGTGACTCTGACTCCCACGAAGACTTTGTATCTGCATGAATCAGACTTAATCCATGTACTGTCGTGGAATCTGACCACAAGATTGTTCTATGCACCGGAATGGTGAGTTCACGTTGGATTAACGTGGCTAGATGCGCTCCTGCGAGGGCTGCGCAGAGCTCTAGACGTGGGATAGATTGTTGCTTACGTGGGGCTATTCTTGAGCGGGCCAGTATGAAAGCAGTGTGTATCTCTCCTCCCATCTCTTGGGCACGCAAATAGGCAACCGATCCGTAGGCTACTTCGGAGGCGTCGCTGAAGACGTGTAGCTCAATCTCGCATGTCTCTGGCCTCACTGTGGATGGGAAGTAGCTGCGGCGTATATTGACACCTGGGAGTGAGCGGAGTTCCGTCTCCCACTCTCTCCATGTTGAGGCAAGGTGTGCAGGTATTGGGTCGTCCCAGCCCTGGTCCTTGTCCCATAGTGCTCGTACAATCATCTTTGCCCTGGTGGTGTAAGGTAGAATACATCCCAACGGGTCATATTGTCTGGCGAGTGTTCTGTACACACTCCGTCTGGTGGTCGGTATCGCCGCCGACCTTCCTTGCTCTGGAGCCAAGGGTTTGTGTCTATAGTGGAGCGAGTCTGTTTTGAAGCGCCAGACTAATCCTAGTGTCATTTCTTGGGCTTCTCCTGGGATTGTCGCCATCCAGGTCTCGCTGCTGGCAGCCTTGTCTGCGGAGGAGAGGCTGCGCAATACGTGCGGGTCACTGCTGGCCCACTGCCTGAGATCAACGCCGCCTTTGATTAGGGAGGCGCGTAACTTGATTAGGAGAGCCTCGGCTTCTTCTTGAGTCGAGACGCTTTGTAAACAGTTGTCCACGTAGAAACTGTTTTTCACACTGTGTTGGACCTCTTCATCTGCTGCTGGGTCCTCTGTGACGTGTTTCTGTAGTGCAAATGTAGCACAGCACGGGCTGCATGTGGTTCCGAAGGGGAGTACTTCCCACTGGTAGATGGATGGGTTCTCATCTCCGATCTTCTCTCTCCATAGGAACCGTAGCAGAGGCTTGTCCTCCTCTACTAGTCTCACCTGCAAGAACATCCCTTTGATATCCCCGCTTATAGCCACCTTGTCCTGGCGGAAGCGCAGTAGCACGCCTAGTAGGGAGGGGCCGAGTGTGGGGCCGGGCAAGAGCTCTTTATTCAGATTTTGGGATCCGATCTGGTAGCTGCAGTTAAACACAATGCGATCCTTGCCATTGTGATGGACCTTGTGATGCGGCACGTACCATGATTCGGTCGTCTGATCGGCCTCTTTAATGTCAATCTTTGTTACGTGTCCCGCTGTGATTAGCTTCTCAATCTCAGCTCGGTACACACTCTCTTGAACGGGGTCTTTGGCTAGGCGCCGCTCTGTGTCAGTAGATAGCGCTCCGTGGCGTCTTTCTTTGCGTGAAAGGTGGGCATTCCCTCTCGCCTCAGGAGTGGAGTTGCGTATCTCATCACTCCGCCGACTGTGACTCTCTTTGTCCCCTGCTCGAGTAGGTTGATGGCGTAAATGTCTTCTTTAGAGCGAATGTCTTTCTTTTCGTTCTTAAAGGGCATTGTCTCTAGGGTCCATAGCCTCTCGACATGCTGCAGGAGAGTGGTGTCTTCTTCTGTCGTTCTGGAATGGAAGCAGCTAGTGGCTGCTGTTCGGTTGAGAGATTTAGCGAGGGGGCCTTGCAATGTCCATCCTAGGCGGGTCTCGACTGCTGCAGGACAGCCTCGGGGGCCTGTATGGACCCGGTCAATCGGGACTATGAGTTCTGCATGGTCGGAGCCTATCAACAGGGTCGGGGTAGCGCCGTCTATGAGCGGGATAGGTAATTGACGCAGGTGCACATATTTATCCATCAACTTGGTGACAGGGTAGGTGTACTGCGATAGTCCTATTTCTTGGCTGGTGAAAGCATTTGTGATCTTGTACCGTCGCTCTGGCTGCCCGTTGGCTGCGATAGTGAAGGAGACATTCTCGCCCTTTATCGTCTTTAAATCTCTTCTTATTGTCCGAATCGTCATTTCGTTCTTGCTCCCCCGCAGTCCCAGCTGAGTCGCAGCGGAGGCGAGCAGAAGGGTCTTCTCTGACCCGTCATCAAGGACGGCGTAAGTGTCCATGACTTTATCCTGGTAGCTCAATGTCACACGGACTACCTTTAAGAGCACTTGAGCTCCGTTGCTGCTGGCGGGGTCAATGTACATGACACTTGCCTTGGTGCCGCTCCGTGGTGCAGGTATAGGCCGTCTTCCGTTACTATCGTGTAGTATATCTAGATGGGCTCCATCGCACCGGCTGCACCTTTTCTTTAGGCGGCATTCGGCTGCCATGTGGGGCCGCGCACATCGATAACAGCGCCGGTTGGACTTTATCCATTGGCTCACTTCTTCTGCATTCATCTTTGTGAATGAGTCACATTGTGACAGCCAGTGTTCTTTCTCACAGTAGGGACACGCTATCTTCCACTTCTCCTTTCTCGAGGGGGTGCTGTGACTCTTACTGCTCGGTACTGACTCTGATTGGTGCATGACAGTCACCGATCTTCTTCCATCACTTATTCTCCTGGGTCCCTCTCTGGAGCTTGGCGTGCTCCGCCCGAAGGTGTCCAGTCGTAAGCTGCTGACCTCTCTCGCCAGGAAGTCGGCCAGATCAAGGAGGGATGGCTCGGGGCCGTCGGGATCTCGGTAGTCCCTCTGCCGCCGAAAGCGCTCCTGTCTTGCGGGTGGCAGCTTCTCCAAAATCCTCTCAACGTTAGAGTTGGCGTACAGCTCATGCATGCCCTTCTCCCGTTGAGCTCCCAGCATCCCCACCAGGGACTGCACTTTGATTGACAGGTCGTCTAGTGAGCGATTGTCTGTGGCTGGGGGTAGGCGGTCAATATGCCTTATCTCCTGGATTACGTAATCCCATATACGTCCATATCTCTGATCCAGCGCTGCAAGGGCCGCTGTGTATGGGGTCGAGGAGGTAGCATAGGCTAGCGCTATATTGTGCGCTCGCGGTACTTTCAGGTGCTTCAATAATATTGCATACTTGTGGCGTTCATCAGCGACATCCACCATCATTGTCTCTAAGCACATCCAAAGCTCCGTGTACTGTGCTCGACTCTCATAGGCGAAGTCTGGAAATGACGGCGTGGCGTTGTATGACGCCGTGGATGGCTGAGACATCGGCGAGCGTTGGGGGAGAGACCTCCTGGGCGAGTCCCCTCTTGCGCCTCGCTGTGGGCTGGTACTGGCAGGGTACCATGGCCCGCTGGTCCAGGTACTGTTCCTCGGGGCTGGTCGTGCGTCGTGCTCACCCGTGAATAGAGTCGGGGGTCTGTAGCGCAGCGCCGCGGGGGTATAGCCTAGACTGTATGGGACCTCCTGGTCCGGTGGAGTACTGTGCTGTCGTCGGGCTTGGTTCTCCTCTTCTCCCTCTCCTTCCTCTATCAAATCTTCCAGATCTTGTAATCGTTTATTTAGCTTCTCCGCAGTGTATGCCGCTCCTTCCTTGTAGCTGGGTCTCGCTTGGACCGGTATGGGAAGGGGGTCTGCGGGGGGTCTAGACTCGGTCTGTTGGTCAAGTTCAGGGTCGCTTGCTCCTTGCGGTGACGCTGCTCTTGACTGTTGTCTCGACGAGTTCCTTGAGCCCCTGGCGGAGGGAGAGGGAGTTGTCCTTTTGATCAGCTGCTCCATTAGCTGCGCTTGTTGCTTGTCGCGCTTGGCTTGTATCCTGTCGCGCTCTGCGTCTCTTTGGGCATCGGCAGCGGCGCGCTGGGCGTCGGCGGCGGCGCGCTCTGCTTCTCTTTGGGCACCGGCAGCGGCGCGCTGGGCGTCGGCGTCGGCGCGCTCTGTTTCTCTTTGGGCACCGGCAGCGGCGCGCTGGCCGTCGGCCCGGTCTCTTGCCATATTCTCTTCCATCTGGAAGCGTCTCATCTCCAGACGTGTGCGCTGTTCTTCGCTCCGTTGCTGCGCTTGGAGGTGTTCGCGCTCGCCAAGCATCTGTGCTTGGAGCCGATCGCGCTCGGCGGAGGCTGTCAGGCTGACGAGGAACGCCTGTTGTAGTGTCCTCTCCGCTTCGTTGGGGGAAGGCGGTAGTGGAGGTGAGCCGCTCCTGCGTGAGCCGCTCCTGGGGGTACTCGTTGGGGAGTCCTGGAGCTCTAGTTCCTCGGCGCTCTCCTCCTCTTCCTCCGTGCAGAGTTCTCTCTCTGTAGGGTTGTCTTCCTCCCGGGGCTTGTCGGGGACTACTTCTTTAGTAGTGGCGGGGGGTAAAGGCATGTCAATTCCCTCCTGGTCTCCACCGTGGGATTGGTCAGTTACATTAGGACCTACTAGGGCCTCTGTGGTCGGGGAAACCTGGTCATTAAGGTCAGACATAATTTTACTTTCTACTTTTACCACGTTTACCGTTTGTCGAAGGCTAGGTAGTTGACTGACAGTGTAAGCCTCTAAGTACTGAGATGTCTGTCGTCTGCGCTGCGGGCGTTCTAGGTTAGGAGGATCGTTTCGTGGAGTGTTCATCATAGGCCATTTCGATATTAATAACACTATATTAATATTACACTAGTTACCCTCCGGCTCGAAGGACCAATTGTAACTGAGGGGTACAATTCCCTGACTGTATTGTTAGATATGATATTTAATACCACTACCTCATGTACTTTAACTTCTGGCCACCCAGTACAAGATATAAGTATGATGAACACTTTCCCACCTGATGAAACGAACCAACACAAATGTACCAAATCGAAAGTTTAATACAGCAAAGGGTGTATACAACGATCACTTAATTACATTTATGATTTGAAATATGGAATATGCACTTTTATGGCAAATGAGTATTCGTAGGTAAATCAACATTGAATGTCCAATCTCTGGTTGCGCAGGGAGTAAGTATACAACCTGGAATATTTAGGAAACGATAGCGATGGTACTTAAATGATTATAGCTGGATACACTAAGGGGGGGGGGGGGGGGTCCCGCTGGTTGTAAGACAGTAGGAGGGGGGGGTTAGAGAAGCCGCTGGCGGTATCCCATCTGGCCGACGGTGTCTTGGGAGAATCCAAAGTCTTGGACACGGTGCCCACAGAACCTCGGGCCGCAGACGAATACAGCTGGACCCTCTGTGGAACGGTATCTGCCGGTCCACATGGAGAGACGTGAGGCGACCTCACGTGTAGAGCGCCGTCTCACCTGGAGTCCTCTCCGGGGGGTAATTCCAACACTCGGCAGTGTTGGCCTTTATCCATGGAATAATCAAAGCACACAAAGCATAATCCAAGCCGTGGAAGGCTCGCCGTCGTCTGGGTAGAGTAATCCAATATACAGGTCCAGTCGCTCTTGGCCCGGAGCTCCTCGGATGCAATCACCACTAGGGGTCTGACCAGCCTGGTTAAGCGTCCAGATAACGTCAGGAACGATGGGGGTACTGATAACTGTAGAACTCTAACCGAACGATGCACCATACATAAATAGACTATTATTAGCTTAATAGAATACGTCCAACTCGACGGTATGGTGCCAAACTATGACCATTCAACTATTAATCTACACGATATCTCAATGCCTATTCTGGGCCAAGTAGGCCTTACTACACCGCACGTGCATCGTGGGGAGGCTTTTGCGTCTGTCACTCTGTTGGAGGGTAAAGAACTGGACTAAAAGAAAGTTCTACTTTACGAGCGCCATATATATATGCGCTATGAACAAATAGTACCATTCGTATTTCGCCCGGCGTATTACTGCGCGGAACCGGGGGTTGCCTCGACATGTTAGGCGGCACGATTGAACTTGGACCTAGGGGTATGGCAACCTGGCGCCAGGTTCTCGTCCAATGGTAGAATGAAACTATTATGGGCTGTTTAGTAGAAACGGGGATATTCAATGCATATTGTACAAGGAATATACAGGGGATATCAAACGATATACAAATACAATTAAATATATATATATAAATAAATATACATATTCGGTTTAATCTGATCCTTCACAACAATTATTATTTTTTCTCACTCTCTACACTGTCAGACTCACTGAGGCAGGCTGGCAGTGTCACTGTGCTCTCAGTGAGTCACTGCAGCTCAGGCAGGCAGGAGGGGAGGAGCCGAGGAGGGGGGTGTCTTTCCCTAGCATCCACGTGATCCATCCAAAACCAGTTATTAGCCAATAGGATTCGAGCAGTCGAGCTGACTAAAGCCCTTTCCACATGTTAACACTGGTCCCTCTGGCAAAAAAAGTACTCTAGAATCCACTGCGATTACTGGCATCTAACGTGAGTAGGTCTGACGTCATCCCCTCGCGGGATTGATTGATTGATTGATTGAAAATTGTATTAAAAGCAGGCACGTTCGGACGAACCCTCTATTCTATTATCAAACATGTAGCACTTTATTAGCCACTTATTTTTCACCGGCGGGACATTTATTGAGGACCAGCACAGCACACCACTGTGGATATTATCTATCTGTCCAGGAGGACCAGTTTATTGGCCAGGTTACCCAGGTAAGAAGCAGTTTCTACAGTAGCTTGGATGCTAAGCTACTAACGTTATGGCTAGCTTGGATGCTAACTGACGTGATTGATTGATTGATTGAAAACTTTATTAACAGATTGCAGAATGGGTACAATACAGTACAGCTCAATACACACAATTGTTAAGGGGATGCAGACCAGAGAAAGACGTTGTCTTGTTTACATCAGGGTCCCCCATTTTCAATTCATATTGACATTTATGACATACACAATATACATGACATTTATGGCATAGGGACATATAGGTATTTAGTACTGATACATTTGTGACATATGCGGTATCCAAATATACAGTACTGTTACTCATAGATCCTGACAGAGTATATACATATGATATGATGGGGAGGGGACTGTACATTAGGAGGGGGTGGGCGGGTGGGAGAGAAATATACATCCGGTGGTGAGGAGACTGTACATTTGGGGCCAGGGGCTCGAATACGCAGTCACTTATTCCTCCATAGTAGCCAGGTTAATTTGGACATGTACCTGTGATGTTTGTTTGGTTTATTTAATTCTTTTTGAGGCGTGCTGTCTTATAAATGCCAAGTAATAGTTGTTTCATGGACCAAGACCACAACAGTCTCCTCTCCTATAGCGTCAAATGTTTTATCTGCTGACAAAGCACAATACCTGTTGGTTTTTAGTTCACTCATTGTTCAGGGAAACACATTGTTAATGACATTGACGGATTGTGAATTTTGTGATTGACTCAAATTATATTTATTTGGACAAATAAATATAGTCACTTTATTTGAAGAGTCAAAACTGTTCTCTTGGCTTTGTTTTGTTCATAGTAGTAACGCCGCCGAGCCATACTGTACATGGTGACTGCTTGGTTTGACTGGCAGTGGCCGCCGAGCCATACTGTACATGGTGACTGCTTGGCTTAAGTAAAAAAAAAAAAAAAAAAAAAAAAAAATAATAATAATAATAATAATAATAATAATAATAATAATAATAATAATAATAATAATAATAATAATAATAATAATAATAATAATAATAATAATAATAATAATAATAATAATAATAATAATAATAATAATAATAATAATAATAGGTTATTAATATTATTATAATAATATAATAATAATAATAATAATAATAATAATAATAATAATAATAATAATAATAATAATAATAATAATAATAATAATAATAATAATAATAATAATAATAATAATAATAATAATAATAATAATAATAATAATAATAATAATAATAATAATAATACTCTTTATTTGTATTTGAATTGCAGCCCAAAGTGCTTCACAGCAGTAAAATAGACATAAAATGAGCATAAAATAGACAGAATAAAAGCTAAAAGAAGAAGGGCTAAAAGCAATGCAGGTAATAACAATACAAATCCCCACACCTTGTGACCAATATCACGTTGTTATATTTCTTGTATATTTCTTATAGGATTTCTTCGGTTTACAGTCATGCAACACACAAACCAACCAACCAATAAACACAGTGATAATGGAGGCTCCCTCAGAGAGCATGTAATACAGGTCCTCATGTTGGTGGTCAATAGAGGCCTTGGAATGTTTACATAGTTCCCTTTCTCCCAACATGGCTGCCAGTAACCATTGGTAACCACTTTCAAAAGAAAATGTCTAATTTCTATAGAATCTGTAGAATAGGTATTACGCTGGAAAAGTATTTCTGTTCCACTGTGACTCGTTTACAAGAGCAAATTATCACATTTTTGTTTATATATTTCTGTGTGTGTGTATGCGCGAGTATGTATGTGTGTGTGTGTGTCTATGTGTGTGTCTATGTGTGTGTGTGTGTGTGTGTGTGTGTGTGTGTGTGTGTGCGTGGTGTGTGTGTGTGCGTGCATGTGTGCATGTGTGTGTGTGTGTGTGTGTGTGTGTGTGCGTGCATGTGTGTATGTGTGTGCGTGGTGTGTGTGTGTGCGTGGTGTGTGTGTGTGCGTGTGTGTGTGTGTGTGTGTGTGTGTCCTCTCCCTCAGGCTGTGTGTCCTGGCTCCTCCTGCTGCCCTGGAGGAGGTCTTGGCTCGGCCCGGCTCTTTCCACCTGCGCCTCCTGGACGGGTCAAGGGCAGAGACCTGAACTCCCCTCGCAAAAAAAACACTGATGTTCCACGTTTAGTTTTCTCAGAGAGAGCGAGAGGAAACACTTATGAGGGACTGTTTTTTTTTTTTTTTTTTTTTATCTTTTTCTCCCTCCATTTTCCTCCGATTTTCTCCCATCCCAATGTTAGTCGTTATGCCAATTCCCAATCCCCTTCCTGGTCGCTGCGCACTTACCCCCCACAGTCGGTCTGGGAGAGTGGAGGCTATCACGTGCTTCCTCCGACACACGTCCAGCCAATCAACCGCTTCTTTTCACCTGGCAGCGCGGATTCTCATTGAGAGGGCGTAGCGTGTGGAAGGATCACACTATCCCACTCAAGTCCGACCGAACTGTAGGAGTCGCTGTTTACAACGACCCGGACCCACCCCGCCAGCTTCTCCCACCCTCTAATACAGCCAATTGTGTTAGTGTGAACGGCCAGCCAAGCTGGTGACAACCCCGGAGCTGTGAGCTGGATTCGAACAGGCGAATCTAGCCGCTCCGGGGTTTGGTGACGAACGCAATCTTTGTTACGCCACCTGACCGCCCTATGAGGGACTGTTTCTAACTAGGAAGTTAGATTCGATTATTGCCATTGCACAAGTACAACAAAATCAAGTTGGCATCTAACCAATCAGACCCACTCCTATCCGAGCTCCGGGAGGGTCATCAAGGAGAAGCCGCCTATTCTCAGTCCTTGCCCCACAATGGTGGAACGAACTGCCCTCACAGTTAGGACAGCCGAAACCCGTCCAATCTTTCGCCGTCGACTAAAGACACACTTCTTCAACCATTATCTGAAATGAAAATAATAACCTAACTAACCTTACTGTCATGCACTTGTCCTAATATACTCACTGTAGCACTCAACAAACACTGAACATTGTTACTCAACTGATGTTGTGCCCTTCCTGATGACTTGTCGTACAGAACTTGTAAGTCGCTTTGGATAAAAGCGTCAGCTAAATGTAAATGTAAATGTAGTGCAAAGTAGCAGTAAAGTGCATTGCAGTGTACAGTATAACACATTGCAGTGTACAGTATAACACATTGCAGTGTACAGTATAACACATTGCAGTATACAGTATAACACATTGCAGTGTACAGTATAACACATTGCAGTGTACAGTATAACACATTGCAGTGTACAGTATAACACATTGCAGTATAACACATTGCAGTATACAGTATAACACATTGCAGTATACAGTATAACACATTGCAGTGTACAGTATAACACATTGCAGTGTACAGTATAACACATTGCAGTATAACACATTGCAGTATACAGTATAACACATTGCAGTATACAGTATAACACATTGCAGTATAACACATTGCAGTGTACAGTATAACACATTGCAGTGTACAGTATAACACATTGCAGTGTACAATATAACACATTGCAGTGTACACAGTATAACACATTGCAGTATACAGTATAACACATTGCAGTATACAGTATAACACATTGCAGTGTACAGTATAACACATTGCAGTGTACAGTATAACACATTGCAGTATAACACATTGCAGTGTACAGTATAACACATTGCAGTGTACAGTATAACACATTGCAGTGTACAGTATAACACATTGCAGTGTACAATATAACACATTGCAGTATACAGTATAACACATTGCAGTATACAGTATAACACATTGCAGTGTACAGTATAACACATTGCAGTGTACAGTATAACACATTGCAGTATACAGTATAACACATTGCAGTGTACAGTATAACACATTGCAGTATAACACATTGCAGTATACAGTATAACACATTGCAGTGTACAGTATAACACATTGCAGTATACAGTATAACACATTGCAGTGTACAGTATAACACATTGCAGTGTACAGTATAACACATTGCAGTATACAGTATAACACATTGCAGTGTACAGTATAACACATTGCAGTGTACAGTATAACACATTGCAGTATACATTATAACACATTGCAGTGTACAGTATAACATATTGCAGTGTACAGTATAACATATTGCAGTGTACAGTATAACACATTGCAGTATACATTATAACACATTGCAGTGTACAGTATAACATATTGCAGTATACAATATAACACATTGCAGTATACAGTATAACATATTGCAGTATACAGTATAACACATTGCAGTATACAGTATAACACATTGCAGTGTACAGTATAACACATTGCAGTATACAGTATAACACATTGCAGTATACATTATAACACATTGCAGTGTACAGTATAACATATTGCAGTATAACACATTGCAGTATACAGTATAACACATTGCAGTGTACAGTATAACACATTGCAGTATAACACATTGCAGTATACAGTATAACACATTGCAGTGTACAGTATAACACATTGCAGTGTACAGTATAACACATTGCAGTGTACAGTATAACACATTGCAGTGTACAGTATAACACATTGCAGTGTACAGTATAACACATTGCAGTATACAGTATGTATAACACATTGCAGTGTACAGTATAACACATTGCAGTGTACAGTATAACACATTGCAGTATAACACATTGCAGTGTACAGTATAACACATTGCAGTGTACAGTATGTATAACACATTGCAGTGTACAGTATAACACATTGCAGTGTACAGTATAACACATTGCAGTATAACACATTGCAGTGTACAGTATAACACATTGCAGTGTACAGTATAACACATTGCAGTGTACAGTATAACACATTGCAGTGTACAGTATAACACATTGCAGTGTACAGTATGTATAACACATTGCAGTGTACAGTATAACACATTGCAGTGTACAGTATAACACATTGCAGTATAACACATTGCAGTGTACAGTATAACACATTGCAGTGTACAGTATAACACATTGCAGTATACATTATAACACATTGCAGTATATAGTATAACACATTGCAGTGTACAGTATAACACATTGCAGTATACAGTATAACACATTGCAGTGTACAGTATAACACATTGCAGTGTACAGTATAACACATTGCAGTATACAGTATGTATAACACATTGCAGTGTACAGTATAACACATTGCAGTGTACAGTATAACACATTGCATTGTACAGTATAACACATTGCAGTGTACAGTATAACACATTGCAGTATACAGTATAACACATTGCAGTATACAGTATAACACATTGCAGTGTACAGTATAACACATTGCAGTATACAGTATAACACATTGCAGTATACAGTATAACACATTGCAGTGTACAGTATAACACATTGCAGTATAACACATTGCAGTGTACAGTATAACACATTGCAGTGTACAGTATAACACATTGCAGTGTACAGTATAACACATTGCAGTATAACACATTGCAGTGTACAGTATAACACATTGCAGTGTACAGTATAACACATTGCAGTATAACACATTGCAGTGTACAGTATAACACATTGCAGTGTACAGTATAACACATTGCAGTGTACAGTATAACACATTGCAGTATACAGTATAACACATTACAGTGTACAGTATAACACATTGCAGTATACAGTATAACACATTGCAGTATACAGTATAACATATTGCAGTATAACACATTGCAGTATACAGTATAACACATTGCAGTGTACAGTATAACACATTGCAGTGTACAGTATAACACATTGCAGTATACAGTATAACACATTGCAGTGTACAGTATAACACATTGCAGTATAACACATTGCAGTATACAGTATAACACATTGCAGTGTACAGTATAACACATTGCAGTGTACAGTATAACACATTGCAGTGTACAGTATAACACATCGCAGTATACAGTATAACACATTGCAGTGTACAGTATAACACATTGCAGTATAACACATTGCAGTATACAGTATAACACATTGCAGTGTACAGTATAACACATTGCAGTGTACAGTATAACACATTGCAGTGTACAGTATAACACATTGCAGTATACAGTATAACACATTACAGTGTACAGTATAACACATTGCAGTATACAGTATAACACATTGCAGTATACATTATAACACATTGCAGTGTACAGTATAACATATTGCAGTATAACACATTGCAGTATACAGTATAACACATTGCAGTGTACAGTATAACACATTGCAGTATAACACATTGCAGTATACAGTATAACACATTGCAGTGTACAGTATAACACATTGCAGTGTACAGTATAACACATTGCAGTGTACAGTATAACACATTGCAGTATAACACATTGCAGTGTACAGTATAACACATTGCAGTATAACACATTGCAGTATACAGTATAACACATTGCAGTGTACAGTATAACACATTGCAGTATACAGTATAACACATTGCAGTATACAGTATAACACATTACAGTGTACAGTATAACACATTGCAGTATACAGTATAACACATTGCAGTATACATTATAACACATTGCAGTGTGCAGTATAACATATTGCAGTATAACACATTGCAGTATACAGTATAACACATTGCAGTGTACAGTATAACACATTGCAGTATAACACATTGCAGTATACAGTATAACACATTGCAGTGTACAGTATAACACATTGCAGTGTACAGTATAACACATTGCAGTGTACAGTATAACACATCGCAGTATACAATATAACACATTGCAGTGTACAGTATAACACATTGCAGTGTACAGTATAACACATTGCAGTGTACAGTATAACACATTGCAGTGTACAGTATAACACATTGCAGTGTACAGTATAACACATTGCAGTGTACAGTATAACACATTGCAGTGTACAGTATAACACATTGCAGTGTACAGTATAACACATTGCAGTATACAATATAACACATTGCAGTGTACAGTATAACACATTGCAGTGTACAGTATAACACATTGCAGTGTACAGTATAACACATTGCAGTGTACAGTATAACACATTGCAGTATACAGTATAACGTGTGAATAACATGGAGTGTATATTACAAAGCTGTGGAGTACATTTGCTAAGCTAATTATATATTATAATTAAGCGTATTATTATATACAGTGGTATATATGTATGAATACACTATGGTAATAAATCATACTAGCCAGTACTAGTAGGTATGGATATATTGTTCAGAGATATACAAATATGTCTTTCACTTTGAAATAAGATTTGTAAAACAAATTAATGTATTTCTTTTTATCAGACAGACCAATAAACATATTTTTAGCAAATCAAATTAATTAATTGATTCAATGTTGAAGACTTTATTGGTCTTACTTTTGGGAAGGTTACATATGAGGACAGCAGACAGCAGGTGGGGTGGAGGAGGTGAATTCTCAGGCTAGTGATATAAGTGTGTGTGTGTGTGTGTTGTGTGTGTGTGTGTGTGTGTGTGTGTGTGTGTGTGTGTGTGTGTGTGTGTGGTGAGTGTGTGTGTGTGTGTGTGTGTGTGTGCGTGCGTGCGTGCTTGTGTGTGTCTGTGTGTGTGTGTCTTTGTGGGCGTGTCTGTGAATCATCTGTGAATATTGTGTGTGATAAGTCGAGGGGATATAAAGGCCCAGACTCACTCAGACGGTCCATTCTGGAGTGAAAATGATGAAACTGGCTCTTGTCCTGCTGCTGGCTGCCCATGGTGAGTGTTGTTGCACCTCTCTCCCTGCTGCTTGCTGCCCACGGTGAGGTGATGGAGAGGTCTCCTGAACACAGAGAGACAAATTCCAAGCCGAACTCTGCAAGCGCAGATTGGCCACGGAGTCTCTCTGGATTGTCCAGAGATCTACTGTAGGTTTATCAATCTGTGCATTACACGATGCGGAGTTCGGGAGCAGGTACGGGAAAGTGACTATAGCTCGGCCGAGAAAGTGCCAATTGATTTGGGACCGTCTCATCCACGTTCATTCATTTTCTCCCCCCCGCTCTCTCCTCCATGAGCTCAATGTAACGCGGACGTGCAGTGGTCTATAGGAAGTGATGTGTGATGGTATGTGATATGTGGTGATATGAAGTGATGTGTGGTGATATGTGATATGTGGTGATATGAAGTGATATGTGGTGATATGAAGTGATGTGTGGTGATATGAAGTGATGTGTGATGGTACTACTGTATGTGATGTGTGGTGATATGAAGTGATGTGTGGTGATATGTGTGGTGATATGAAGTGATGTGTGGTGATATGTGTGGTGATATGAAGTGATGTGTGGTGATATGTGTGGTGATATGAAGTGATGTGTGGTGATATGTGTGATGATATGAAGTGATATGTGGTGATATGAAGTGATGTGTGGTGATATGAAGTGATGTGTGGTGATATGAAGTGATGTGTGATGGTACTACTGTATGTGATATGTGGTGATATGAAGTGATGTGTGGTGATATGAAGTGATGTGTGGTGATATGAAGTGATGTGTGGTGATATGAAGTGATGTGTGGTGATATGAAGTGATGTGTGGTGATATGAAGTGATGTGTGGTGATATGAAGTGATATGTGGTGATATGAAGTGATATGTGGTGATATGAAGTGATGTGTGGTGATATGAAGTGATGTGTGGTGATATGAAGTGATGTGTGGTGATATGAAGTGATGTGTGGTGATATGAAGTGATGTGTGGTGATATGAAGTGATGTGTGGCCGTGACCTCTGTAACCTCTGTTTCCTCTGTTCAGCGTACGGCTGTGGCACGCCCGTCCACGAGCCCGCTGTGAGTCGCGTGGTGAACGGGGAGGATGTCCGTCCGTACAGCTGGCCCTGGCAGGTCAGGAACACCTTTTTTTTTTTATCCACTTTTTCTCCCATTTTCTATTTTTCTCCCATCCCAATTTCGTATCGTCCAATTCAACCCTCCCCTGTCTCGAACGCTGTTTCATGCCTCCCACAGGCCGGCTGTAATGTGGACCAAGCCATACATAGCACGAGTCCCCTCCGATACTCGAGGTAGCAGCCGTCGCATCTTTTCACCTGCACAGCGTGATCTTTCAGCGTCAGGGGTCTGCGCTCTGGAGGGACGCCGCCCCCGTCGCTTCCTGATTCTACTGCGCAGGCGCACCAACCGACCTGTAGGAGTCGCTGTCCACAACGTCCGATCCCCACCCTTCAGTTTCCCACCCCCTAATACTGCCAAATGTATTAGTACGAACGACCAGCCAAACTGAAAGCAATGTGTAGAGCTGGGCTCGAACCCAGCGTCTCCAGCATTGGTGGTGATCGAGCGCCTTGCCCACTGCACCACCTAGCCGCCCCCTAGGTCAGGAACACCTTAAAAAACTTGGTATCTCACGTAAACTCAGTGGCTCAGGATGCGGAGTGGTCATCTGGTAATCTGAAGGTTCCCAGTTCAAGCCAAGGAAACTATAAAAGAAGGAAGGCTCATCGTGTCACTGTGTAGCGTCACAGTGGGTAGCGAGGCGGCTCCTCGAAGTGAACCTTGAGCGAAGCGCTGAACCCCTAACCGCTTCCGACGAGCAGGTCGGCACCTTGCATTGGTTGCCATGGGTGAATGTGAGGTATATGTTATAAAGCGTTTTGGATAAAAATCGTTAACCTATATAAATACAGTACATTTACAATTTAAACCCACCTTAACCATTGTAGCCTCATTGGACCGCACGTCCCACCAGCAATGCTTATTGGGAACAGTGCATGATGCAGTATATGAGATACCAAGTTTTTAGTGAATCTCACCCACCCACACAGCAAGAGAACCACATCTTCACATGTATTTTACACTTATTGAGTCTTAAAATCTTATTTTCACTAAACAAGTGGAGGAAAAAAATCTGCCAGTGCTGTGAGATCATTTAACTTGTCCAAATCGAACTGAACGTCTTGTAATTAGGCAGGTCAGTCCCTCAATTTCAAGGTCATTTGGCTTGTTTTGTTTTGTTTTGAGAAAATCCTTGAAACAAGGATTCGTTCAGTGTTAGACTCAGACTCCCAAGATGCACACTACCAGCATGCCTCAGTTCTCCTTATTTATTTATTTATTTATTTATTTATTTATTTATTTATTTATTTATTTATTTATTTATTTATTTATTTATTTATTTATTTATTTATTTATTTATTTATTTATTTATTTATTTATTTATTTATTTATTTATTTATTTATTTATTTATTTATTTATTTATTTATTTATTTATTTATTTATTTATTTATTTATTTATTTATTTATTTATTTATTTATTTATTTATTTATTTATTTATTTATTTATTTATTTATTTATTTATTTATTTATTTATTTATTTATTTATTTATTTATTTATTTATTTATTTATTTATTTATTTATTTATTTATTTATTTATTTAATTTATGTATTTATTTAAAATAGGGACAATACATATTAATGAACATCTGTAGTATATTTGCAGGTTGATATTAACAGAGCAGACAATTACAAATGTACATACACTGCATAATCACAAGAACAGATAACAGTCCATGTACAATTGACTAAACTACACAAACTTCATAACCATAGAAAACAGACAATAGATGAAACAGACAATAACAACACAGTATGTGTGATGTGGCGAGACAAACCGGGAAATAGGAAGACTATAGATTTATGGTGCTTTAGGTACCAAGTGTTAAAGTGACTGGTGCTTGTGCCAGAGTGCTAATGTGCTAATTTTATTGCACTTGAATTGTAAAGTGCTGGAATAGATCGTTAATTGTAGCTTGCACGTTGCCATTTTGCACAGAATTTCAGTATTGCACAAGCTATTGCACTAGATAACTATACATATTTATGTACACATTTTGCAGAAAGTTGTATACACCGATTGAAATACTATTGTAATTAAAAAGGGCCACAGATCAGCTTTGTCCTAGCCACATCATTCAAATGACACATATGTAGTCATAACATACATGTATCAAGAGCTATATATATATATAAAAAAGAACTGAAAAAAGGGATCAGTCTGTGCATAAGAAAAAACTGATGTTAAAGGAAAACTCCAACTCCAACCATCTACCCTGGAGTTAGACAAGAAGATACATACCTTTTTTCTTCTCTGTGCATGCAGTAGGAGTAGGAAGACACGCACCGTTAGCCTAGCTTAGCGTCAGTCACTGGAAGTAGGTTCCTCCATTAGCCTATTTCCCAACGTCTTCCTACTCCTACTGCATGCACAGAGAAGAAAAAGGTATGCATCTTCTTCTCTAACTCCAGGGTTCCCAAAATGTTGGAGTGTTAAGATACATACCTTTTTCTTCTCTGTGCATGCAGTAGGAGTAGGAAGACGCGCACCGTTAGCCTAGCTTAGCGTCAGTCACTGGAAGTAGGTTCCTCCATTAGCCTAGGTCCCAACGTCTTCCTACTCCTACTGCATGCACAGAGAAGAAAAAGGTGTGTATCTGCTTGTCTAACTCCAGGGTAGATGGCAAATAAGCTAATTTCCCAAAATCTTGGAGTTTTCCTTTAAAGGAACACGGCAACTTTTTGGGAAATTAGCTTATTTGCCATCTACCCTGGAGTTAGACAAGCAGATACAGGTACAGACCCTTTTCCTCTCTGTGCATGCATTAGGCTTAGGGAACAGCTGCACTGTTCGCCTAGCTTAGCGTCATTCACTGGAAGTAGGTGTGCCAGTGTAGCCTATAGTTCCCAACAGCCACAAAATACACTCCAAATACAACTCCAAAATGTTCCTGTAAACAATGTTGTGACCTGTGTATTTATGTACCACATGGAGAAAAAAATAAAAATAATAATTAGACATTTTCGTTTTCTAAGCAGATATATACTCACTCAGATTTTTTTTTGCCGAACCACTGCTGCCTGGGCGCAGTGATTTCATCACCTCAAAAGCCCAGTTTTTCAAAAAGTTGGCGTGTTCCTTTAACAGTAACTCCAGTTTGAAGACCGAAGTTACACCATGCAAGTGACATTTCTCTGTGTCTAGATCTCTCTGCAGTACCTCAGCAGTGGGAGGTACCATCACACCTGTGGAGGCACCCTGATCGCTCCCAACTGGGTCATGACCGCTGGCCACTGCGTCGGGTGAGTCACGGTTTAGCGCAGGGGGCGCGCAACCTCACTTCTCACACATGATCCTGTAATGAGGTTTTAAAATCCCTGTGACCCCAACCTTGAAATCACCTGAGATGTGGTGGTTTTAAAAAAAAATACTTTTTTGTATTTTAGGCTACTGAACTATTTAATTTGAATATTGTATTAAATAATAATTTGTGATAGTTAAAAAGGTGTAATAAAAAAAAGAAAAAAAATATGTATACTTCTTCCTACTCCTTTTTCGACCAGGGTAAACTATTTGTTTATCTGTTTCTCTTTTTGTTGTCTTTTTTTATTATCTTTTGTATATGTCAAATGAATAGATATATTTTAGTTTTTATACTTGTTCGAAAATAAAAATCTTTCATTCGTTTCATTCATTCATTCATTCATTCATTCATTCATTCATTCATTCATTCATTCATTCATTCATTCATTCATTCATTCATGTTTGTGTACATACGATATGTGTGTGTGTGTGTGTGTGTGTGTGTGTGTGTGTGTGTGTGTGTGTGTGTGTGTGTGTGTGTGTGTGTGTGTGTGTGTGTGTGTGTGTGTGTGTGCGTGTGTGCGTGTGTGTGTCTGTCTGTCCGCCAGGCCTCGTACCTACCGCGTGGTTCTGGGGGACTTTGACCTCACCAAGGAGGAGAGCTACGAGCAGATCCTGACAGTGGAGAAGATCGTGGTGAACCCTGGCTGGGACAGCAACTGTCTGTCTTGCGGGTGAGGCAAACCTCCTCCAGCGCCCGAGGACCAAACTCCGCACCATGGGGGATCGGGCTTTCTGCTCATCCACTCCCAGTGTGTGGAATGCTCTCCCTGACCACCTGAGAGCACCACAGACTGTGGATGCTTTTAAAAAAGGGCCTCAAAACTCCTCTTTTTAATAGAGCCTTTTGTTGATTTTTATCTAGTTTTAGCTCCACACATTTGATGTGCTTTTACCAATTTTGTCCCTTCTTATTTTATGTGTTTTACTCTTTTACTATTTTTTTTTTACTCCTTACTCCTTAGTTTTAGTCTTGCTTATTTTATATTCTTTCTTCTTTTCTTTTACTCTCTTGCTAGCTTTTTTGTTCGTTTACAATGTAGCGCTTTGAGATTTGCTCCACAACTATAAAGCGCCCTACAAATCAAATATATTATTATTATTATTATGAATGTAAACACTGTGAAGGAGCAGGGGAAGAACACACTCCAGCAATGACGCTATTCTGTTATTCTGACGTAATAATAGCACAATGTACTGCTACTCCCTCTACAGGGGAGACATTGGCATATATACATTATTTTGGATGGTATTTCTGGGGGGAGTTTGTCAATATCACACAGTATTGTGAATGTATTTCTTTGCATATCCCTCTGAGAAACACATACATGTATATAATAAAGGGTGCACTTCTCTCTCACAGTGTGCTACACACACACACACGCACACACACACACACACACACACACACACACACACACACACACACACACACACACACACACACACACACACACACACACACACACACACACACACACACACACACACACACACACACACACGGTATAGCACATGTAGTAAACAATCTGTCAGGTTTTCTGTCTCTCTCTCCATCTCTCTGAATGTATTTCTGTCATATAGTGGTTTTCATTTTTCCTTTTTTCAATGTCTGTCCTCCTCAGTAATGACATCGCTCTGATCAAGCTGTCTTCAGCTGCCTCTCTGAATGACAAGGTGCAGCCCTCCTGTCTGCCTGACAGTGGAGAGGTCGTCCCCCATAACATGCCCTGCTATGTCACCGGCTGGGGAAGACTCTACAGTAAGTGTGTCTGTGTGTGTGTTAGGCCTGTCCCCGACTAAGGATTTGTATAGTCAACTTTAATTGGCCAAAATTTGCCGATAGTCGACTGGTAGTTTTTATTTTTTGATCATTCCATTAGGGCTGTGGGGGGTGCTTAATGTCTGAAGGAGTCGACTGAAGGCTTCTTGTCCTCTGCGAAAGCATGCAATTGGTCCACTGATAGATACATCTTGATATTTGTCTAGTCAGTGTGTTCATTAGACGGGTGAAATCCTCTGTGACCGTTTTCTTAGGCAGTTAGCCTCGCTGGTATGCGTGCCATTAGCGTTAGCCACGCTTCTAGGCCTCTTTGCTTTTGGAAAAATGATAAAATTATTTTTTTAATGATATTATAATTTAAAAAAAAATTGCATTCGACTAAGAGGTTGACAGTCGACTACGGCTCCTTCCGATCGATTAGTCGACTATTCGACTAGTCGGGGTCAGCCCTAGTGTGTGTTATATGTGTGTATATGTGTTATATGTGTGTGTGTTTTACCAATGATGTCTTTGCTAACATCCCAAATACACCTGATGTTGTTTTTGTTGACACCAGCCAAGAGGAGGTGCTAATCTTAGAAGTAGGCTGTGCCTTTGACCTGTACATGGACCAGGCTTTCCAGGACAAGTAGCTATATAAAATACCAACCATTTCTCGATGTGATAACCAGCTTTGGGTACAAGTGTAGATATAGTATACTTATATTCGGAAGTCTTGGCCATGTCATATAAATGCACCATGGGCGGTCTGAGAATTGCTGCAATGTCAAAGAGAAAAGCCAAACTAATTACCAACTATATATTTGATTCCCTGTTTATGTAATAGAATTTGTGGAACCAAATAATGTATTCAAATGTGTGTGTGTGAGTGTGTAATATGCATTTGCTCACTGTTACTGCTACTGACCCGAACTAATTGATTTCCTAATAATAATAATACATTGGATTTATAGAGAGAAGCACCTTTCTCAGACTCAAGGACACTTTACAAAGAGAGAAGCTATATAAAAGAGCGGGTAAAAAATATGAATATATATATAGTATAACAACAGGAAAAATAAAACAAATAATTTTTAATATTTTTTTTTATAAATGAAGCAGGTCCAATTGGACGAACAGTAACAGAAAAATAAACAAAAACAAAAACAACGGGATCGGTAGCTTAAAAGAAAAGAGTCAGGGGGGAAGGGGGTGGGCTACTTGGGAGCAGGGTCGTGTTGCGCGAAGGCAAGTGTGAACAGATGTGTTTTTAGGTGGGTTTTGAAGAGGTTGATGGTGTCAGGGGGGTTTGCCTCTCTCTCCTCCTGGCCCTACACCACCACATGAGTCTGTAGTAGTGATTCTGCTACTGGATGACAATGCTCTTCTCCCATAATGTCCTGTAGCTGGTGGTCCCATCGCCGATAAGCTCCAGCAGGCTCTCCTCCCGGTGGTCGGCCACAGCGCCTGCAGCAACAGCAGCTGGTGGGGAGACTACGTCAAGCCCTCCATGGTCTGTGCTGGAGGAGACATCCGCTCCGGCTGCAATGTAAGTCCCCCTTGCTCACTCTTAACCTACAGTAATGAAACCTTCTGCCATGAACCACAAACAGTATAGTGGATTCAGAATAGTATGCGCATCTCTACAAGCACGCAGATGTTCACGATTGCTCTCTCTTGTGCACAAAGCTCTGCTTAGGCTGGTTCCCTCGTACCTAAGCGTGTTTCTGTGCACTAAGCAAAACAAGTATGCCCTTCGTTCCCAAGATGCTCTGAAATTGGATGTTCCCTATATGAGAACTGAATTGGGGAAAAAGGCCTTTTAAATATGCTGCTCCTTCATCCTGGAACAAGCTACAGGAGAACCTAAGATTGCCAGGACTGGTCACCCTTGGAGAATTTAAAACCATCTTAAAAACCTATGAATTCAGTTCCCTCGGACAGTGCAACTGTGTCTGATCTTGCTGTGAATGTTTTAACTGTATTTTATTGTGATGTTCTTTTTTATGTTGAAACTTGCTTGGCCAGATCGCTCCTTAAAAAGAGATTTTAATCTCAATGATGCTTATCTGGTTAAATAAAGGATTTGATTGATTGATGCACTTTGCCACTAAGGAACCTACCTTGCCTACTACCCTCCAGTCACCCATGTCGCAATTCTGGTCAAATAGCCTTTTTTTCCCCGTGTTTGTAGATAGTGTTGGCTATATTTTATGTACAGTATATGCCAAAAAAGTAGCTCAGTATCTTGGACTCACATTACAATAATCCATGTTTTTTTTTTTTTTTTAAATGTATCACTATCAAGCGCATGGAACACAAGTGTCACACCTTTCACCCTAGTTGCAGAAATGGACAGGTTAGGGTTAGGGTAACCCTAGGGTAACCCTAACCCTAACCCCCTAACCATAACCCCCTAACCCTAACCATAAACCCCTAACCCTAATTAAAGAAATGGTTAAAATCCTGAAAATGAATAAATATTCTATATGTATGGTGAGGACTGAGGTTAATAATGATATTCATGAAAAAAAATTGGAACAATACATGAAAAAGACATGTTTTACTGAGATCGCAGTTTCGGTCACTAGGGAGACAGATAGTGGCTTTTTTGAAGGGTGACTGAAGGGTTAAACACCTGCTATCAGAAGAATAGACAGTCAGAAAAAAAAGTTTTTACTTTGACTTTTTAGTACTTTTAAAAGTACATTTAAAAGTAGAAACTTTTAACTTTTACTCAGAGTAAGATTTTGAGACGGTACCCATACTTTCACTTAAGTATAATTTCTGGGTCCTTTTTACACCCCTGATTGTAAACCTCTTATTTGGCCGTACCTACTTCAACAAAAACGTCATTGCGATACATCACAAAGGACACTTTATCTCTCTCTTTATTTTTTACATTTTAGATTTACAATTTGTCATTTAGCTGAACGCTTTTATCCAAAGCAACTTACAAGTCCTGTACAACAAGTCAGCAGGAAGGGTACAACTATTTCCGCTAAGTAACAATGTTCGTCAAACAGTGTTGAACTTGGGTGCTACAGTCATGAGTGCATAGTAGTATAGACATATTAACACTTTAATCGCCGGAGACGCTGTTCAGCGTCTTTCCCCGCCATGCTTATTCTGCCGAAGACGCTGGACAGCGTCTTTGATATCAATATTTCAAAAATCTGTGATCGAAATCATATTTCTCCCCGGAGACATTATATGTACTGGTGAGCCCCTCTCAATTCTCCAACGGTTCAAGAGCGCCATCTGGTGGCCGATCGGCCGCTCGCCCAAACAGGAAGTGATACGGATGAAGTGGTGCTCACCCATATTTCGTCCGGGCACTCGCTATCATTAGCAGGACTCCATCTTGACACAATGGATGTCGATCGGTTGCAAATAACTCGATAAACAACATGATTTGGACGTATATACTATTATACAACCTGGAAATGGATCGGATATTTCGACATCCCATAATAGAAACATTTCTGTTCCACGCTCATCTCCCAACGTCGCGAGGAAG